>NC_052322.1:39198019-39205519 GCF_016432855.1 Salvelinus namaycush
TAGTGACAGAGGTGGTAGAGAGAACATGAAGCTCATAGTGACAGAGGGGATAGAGAGAACATGAAGCTCATAGTGACAGAGGGGATAGAGACACATGAAGCTCATAGTGACAGAGGGGATAGAGAGAACATGAAGCTCATAGTGACAGAGGGAGTAGAGAGAACATGAGCTCATAGTGACAGAGGAGGTAGAGAGAACATGAAGCTCATAGTGACAGAGGGAGTAGAGAGAACATGAAGCTCATAGTGACAGAGGGGGTAGAGAGAACATGAAGCTCATAGTGACAGAGGAGGTAGAGAGAACATGAAGCTCATAGTGACAGAGGGGATAGAGACAACATGAAGCTCATAGTGACAGAGGAGGTAGAGAGAACATGAAGCTCATAGTGACAGAGGAGGATAGAGAGAACATGAAGCTCATAGTGACAGAGGGGATAGAGAAACATGAAGCTCATAGTGACACAGGGAGTAGAGAGAACATGAAGCTCATAGTGACAGAGGGAGTAGAGAGAACATGAAGCTCATAGTGACAGAGGGAAGTAGAGAGAACATGAAGCTCATAGTGACAGAGAGTAGAGAGAACATGAAGCTCATAGTGACAGAGGGAGTAGAGAGAACATGAAGCTCATAGTGACAGAGGGAGTAGAGAGAACATGAAGCTCATAGTGACAGAGGAGGTAGAGAGAACATGAAGCTCATAGTGACAGAGGGAGTAGAGAGAACATGAAGCTCATAGTGACAGAGGGAGTAGAGAGAACATGAAGCTCATAGTGACAGAGGAGGTAGAGAGAACATGAAGCTCATAGTGACAGAGGGAGTAGAGAGAACATGAAGCTCATAGTGACAGAGGGAGTAGAGAGAACATGAAGCTCATAGTGACAGAGGGGGTGGAGAGAGCATGAAGCTCATAGTGACAGAGGAAGTAGAGAGATCATGAAGCTCATAGTGACAGAGGGAGTAGAGAGAACATGAAGCTCATAGTGACAGAGGGAATAGAGAGAACATGAAGCTCATAGTGACAGAGGGGATAGAGAGAACATGAAGCTCATAGTGACAGAGGAGGTAGAGAGAACATGAAGCTCATAGTGACAGAGGGAGTAGAGAGAACATGAAGCTCATAGTGACAGAGGGAGTAGAGAGAACATGAAGCTCATAGTGACAGAGGGAGTAGAGAGAACATGAAGCTCATAGTGACAGAGGGAATAGAGAGAACATGAAGCTCATAGTGACAGAGGGAGTAGAGAGAACATAAAGCTCATAGTGACAGAGGGGATAGAGAGAACATGAAGCTCATAGTGACAGAGGGAATAGAGAGAACATGAAGCTCATAGTGACAGAGGGGGTAGAGAGAACATGAAGCTCATAGTGACAGAGGGAGTAGAGAGAACAAGAAGCTCATAGTGACAGAGGGGGTAGAGAGAACATGAAGCTCATAGTGACAGAGGGGGTAGAGAGAACATGAAGCTCATAGTGACAGAGGGGGTAGAGAGAACATGAAGCTCATAGTGACAGAGGGGGTAGAGATAACATGAAGCTCATAGTGACAGAGGAGGATAGAGAGAACATGAAGCTCATAGTGACAGAGGGGGTAGAGAGAACATGAAGCTCATAGTGACAGAGGGGGTAGAGAGAACATGAAGCTCATAGTGACAGAGGGGGTAGAGAGAACATGAAGCTCATAGTGACAGAGGGAGTAGAGAGAACATGAATCTCATAGTGACAGAGGGAGTAGAGAAAACATGAAGCTCATAGTGACAGAGGGGGTAGAGAGAACAAGAAGCTCATAGTGACAGAGGGGGTAGAGAGTACATGAAGCTCATAGTGACAGAGGGGATAGAGAGAACATGAAGTTCATAGTGAAAGAGGGAGTAGAGAGAACATGACGCTCATAGTGACAGAGGAGGTAGAGAGAACAAGAAGCTCATAGTGACAGTGGGAGTAGAGAGAACATGAAGCTCATAGTGACAGAGGTGGTAGAGAGAACATGAAGCTCATAGTGACAGAGGGGATAGAGAGAACATGAAGCTCATAGTGACAGAGGGGATAGAGACAACATGAAGCTCATAGTGACAGAGGGGATAGAGAGAACATGAAGCTCATAGTGACAGAGGGAGTAGAGAGAACATGAAGCTCATAGTGACAGAGGAGGTAGAGAGAACATGAAGCTCATAGTGACAGAGGGAGTAGAGAGAACATGAAGCTCATAGTGACAGAGGGGGTAGAGAGAACATGAAGCTCATAGTGACAGAGGAGGTAGAGAGAACATGAAGCTCATAGTGACAGAGGGGGTAGAGAGAACATGAAGCTCATAGTGACAGAGGGGATAGAGAGAACAAGAAGCTCATAGTGACAGAGGGAGTAGAGAGAACATGAAGCTCATAGTGACAGAGGGGATAGAGACAACATGAAGCTCATAGTGACAGAGGAGGTAGAGAGAACATGAAGCTCATAGTGACAGAGGAGGATAGAGAGAACATGAAGCTCATAGTGACAGAGGGGATAGAGAGAACATGAAGCTCATAGTGACACAGGGAGTAGAGAGAACATGAAGCTCATAGTGACAGAGGGAGTAGAGAGAACATGAAGCTCATAGTGACAGAGGGAGTAGAGAGAACATGAAGCTCATAGTGACAGAGGGAGTAGAGAGAACATGAAGCTCATAGTGACAGAGGGAGTAGAGAGAACATGAAGCTCATAGTGACAGAGGAGGTAGAGAGAACATGAAGCTCATAGTGACAGAGGGGATAGAGACAACATGAAGCTCATAGTGACAGAGGGAGTAGAGAGAACATGAAGCTCATCGTGACAGAGGGGGTAGAGAGAACATGAAGCTCATAGTGACAGAGGGAGTAGAGAGAACATGAAGCTCATAGTGACAGAGGGGATAGAGAGAACATGAAGCTCATAGTGACAGAGGGAATAGAGAGAACATGAAGCTCATCGTGACAGAGGGGATAGAGAGAACATGAAGCTCATAGTGACAGAGGGAGTAGAGAGAACATGAAGCTCATAGTGACAGAGGGAGTAGAGAGAACATGAAGCTCATAGTGACACAGGGAGTAGAGAGAACATGAAGCTCATAGTGACAGAGGAAGTAGAGAGATCATGAAGCTCATAGTGACAGAGGGAGTAGAGAGAACATGAAGCTCATAGTGACAGAGGGAGTAGAGAGAACATGAAGCTCATAGTGACAGAGGAGGATAAAGAGAACATGAAGCTCATAGTGACAGAGGAGGTAGAGAGAACATGAAGCTCATAGTGACAGAGGGAGTAGAGAGAACATGAAGCTCATAGTGACAGAGGGAGTAGAGAGAACATGAAGCTCATAGTGACAGAGGGAGTAGAGAGAACATGAAGCTCATAGTGACAGAGGGAATAGAGAGAACATGAAGCTCATAGTGACAGAGGGAGTAGAGAGAACATAAAGCTCATAGTGACAGAGGGGATAGAGAGAACATGAAGCTCATAGTGACAGAGGGAATAGAGAGAACATGAAGCTCATAGTGACAGAGGGGGTAGAGAGAACATGAAGCTCATAGTGACAGAGGGAGTAGAGAGAACAAGAAGCTCATAGTGACAGAGGGGGTAGAGAGAACATGAAGCTCATAGTGACAGAGGGGGTAGAGAGAACATGAAGCTCATAGTGACAGAGGGGGTAGAGAGAACATGAAGCTCATAGTGACAGAGGGGGTAGAGATAACATGAAGCTCATAGTGACAGAGGAGGATAGAGAGAACATGAAGCTCATAGTGACAGAGGGGGTAGAGAGAACATGAAGCTCATAGTGACAGAGGGAGTAGAGAGAACATGAATCTCATAGTGACAGAGGGAGTAGAGAGAACATGAATCTCATAGTGACAGAGGGAGTAGAGAAAACATGAAGCTCATAGTGACAGAGGGGGTAGAGAGAACAAGAAGCTCATAGTGACAGAGGGGGGTAGAGAGTACATGAAGCTCATAGTGACAGAGGGGATAGAGAGAACATGAAGCTCATAGTGAAAGAGGGAGTAGAGAGAACATGACGCTCATAGTGACAGAGGAGGTAGAGAGAACAAGAAGCTCATAGTGACAGTGGGAGTAGAGAGAACATGAAGCTCATAGTGACAGAGGTGGTAGAGAGAACATGAAGCTCATAGTGACAGAGGGGATAGAGAGAACATGAAGCTCATAGTGACAGAGGGGATAGAGACAACATGAAGCTCATAGTGACAGAGGGGATAGAGAGAACATGAAGCTCATAGTGACAGAGGGAGTAGAGAGAACATGAAGCTCATAGTGACAGAGGAGGTAGAGAGAACATGAAGCTCATAGTGACAGAGGGAGTAGAGAGAACATGAAGCTCATAGTGACAGAGGGGGTAGAGAGAACATGAAGCTCATAGTGACAGAGGAGGTAGAGAGAACATGAAGCTCATAGTGACAGAGGGGATAGAGAGAACATGAAGCTCATAGTGACAGAGGAGGATAGAGAGAACATGAAGCTCATAGTGACAGAGGGGATAGAGAGAACATGAAGCTCATAGTGACACAGGGAGTAGAGAGAACATGAAGCTCATAGTGACAGAGGGAGTAGAGAGAACATGAAGCTCATAGTGACAGAGGGAGTAGAGAGAACATGAAGCTCATAGTGACAGAGGGAGTAGAGAGAACATGAAGCTCATAGTGACAGAGGGAGTAGAGAGAACATGAAGCTCATAGTGACAGAGGAGGTAGAGAGAACATGAAGCTCATAGTGACAGAGGGGATAGAGACAACATGAAGCTCATAGTGACAGAGGGAGTAGAGAGAACATGAAGCTCATCGTGACAGAGGGGGTAGAGAGAACATGAAGCTCATAGTGACAGAGGGAGTAGAGAGAACATGAAGCTCATAGTGACAGAGGGGATAGAGAGAACATGAAGCTCATAGTGACAGAGGGAATAGAGAGAACATGAAGCTCATCGTGACAGAGGGGATAGAGAGAACATGAAGCTCATAGTGACAGAGGGAGTAGAGAGAACATGAAGCTCATAGTGACAGAGGGAGTAGAGAGAACATGAAGCTCATAGTGACAGAGGGGGTGGAGAGAACATGAAGCTCATAGTGACAGAGGGGATAGAGAGAACATGAAGCTCATAGTGACAGAGGGGATAGAGAGAACATGAAGCTCATAGTGACACAGGGAGTAGAGAGAACATGAAGCTCATAGTGACAGAGGGAGTAGAGAGAACATGAAGCTCATAGTGACAGAGGGAGTAGAGAGAACATGAAGCTCATAGTGACAGAGGGAGTAGAGAGAACATGAAGCTCATAGTGACAGAGGGAGTAGAGAGAACATGAAGCTCATAGTGACAGAGGAGGTAGAGAGAACATGAAGCTCATAGTGACAGAGGGGATAGAGACAACATGAAGCTCATAGTGACAGAGGGAGTAGAGAGAACATGAAGCTCATAGTGACAGAGGGGGTAGAGAGAACATGAAGCTCATAGTGACAGAGGGAGTAGAGAGAACATGAAGCTCATAGTGACAGAGGGGATAGAGAGAACATGAAGCTCATAGTGACAGAGGGAATAGAGAGAACATGAAGCTCATCGTGACAGAGGGAGTAGAGAGAACATGAAGCTCATCGTGACAGAGGGGGTAGAGAGAACATGAAGCTCATAGTGACAGAGGGAGTAGAGAGAACATGAAGCTCATAGTGACAGAGGGGATAGAGAGAACATGAAGCTCATAGTGACAGAGGGAATAGAGAGAACATGAAGCTCATCGTGACAGAGGGGATAGAGAGAACATGAAGCTCATAGTGACAGAGGGAGTAGAGAGAACATGAAGCTCATAGTGACAGAGGGAGTAGAGAGAACATGAAGCTCATAGTGACAGAGGGGGTGGAGAGAACATGAAGCTCATAGTGACAGAGGGGATAGAGAGAACATGAAGCTCATAGTGACAGAGGGGATAGAGAGAACATGAAGCTCATAGTGACACAGGGAGTAGAGAGAACATGAAGCTCATAGTGACAGAGGGAGTAGAGAGAACATGAAGCTCATAGTGACAGAGGGAGTAGAGAGAACATGAAGCTCATAGTGACAGAGGGAGTAGAGAGAACATGAAGCTCATAGTGACAGAGGGAGTAGAGAGAACATGAAGCTCATAGTGACAGAGGAGGTAGAGAGAACATGAAGCTCATAGTGACAGAGGGGATAGAGACAACATGAAGCTCATAGTGACAGAGGGAGTAGAGAGAACATGAAGCTCATCGTGACAGAGGGGGTAGAGAGAACATGAAGCTCATAGTGACAGAGGGAGTAGAGAGAACATGAAGCTCATAGTGACAGAGGGGATAGAGAGAACATGAAGCTCATAGTGACAGAGGGAATAGAGAGAACATGAAGCTCATCGTGACAGAGGGGATAGAGAGAACATGAAGCTCATAGTGACAGAGGGAGTAGAGAGAACATGAAGCTCATAGTGACAGAGGGAGTAGAGAGAACATGAAGCTCATAGTGACAGAGGGGGTGGAGAGAACATGAAGCTCATAGTGACAGAGGGGATAGAGAGAACATGAAGCTCATAGTGACAGAGGGAGTACGGAGGACATGAAGCTCATAGTGACAGAGGGAGTACGGAGGACATGAAGCTAAAATGAATTAAGGCTGACAAGTATAGTGCAGTGCAGAAACACAGGGCTGTCTCCCCGTGGCACAGCATCATCTCAGTAACCCAGCACACAGGGACCAGTGCTGGGAGACAAATCTTCCAGGGAAAGCTCCAATCTGGGCTTGGCAAGCAGAGGGCACAGCCTGCTCTTGAGGCCCTGGGCCCAGAGAGAGTTTCAGCTCAGATTTTAAACAAGTTGTTTTTGTTCAATAAGTTGATTTACATTTTAACATTTTAGTCATTTAGCAGATTCTCTTATCCAGAGTGACTTACAGTTAGTGCATTCATCTTAAAATAGCTAGGTGAGACAACATTTTAGAGACAGCTTCAAAGGTTGTGCAATAGGGCAGCACACAATTGCCCAGCATTGTCTGGGTTAGGGGAGGGTTTGGCCAGGGTAGGCCATCATTGTAAAATAAGAATTTGTTCTTTTTCTGACTTAGTTACATAGAGACCCGGAAAATCTGAGTCTACGCCTTCACTATGGTGAATCGCTAGAACAATACAGAAATACACTACGGAAAAAGAAGGAACAGCACGTCAGAAATCAGCTCAATGTAATTGAAGAATCCATAGACTCTAACCACTTCTGGGAAACACTAAACAAACAACAACACAAAGAATTATCTATCCAAAATGGAGATGTATGGGTAAACCTCTTCTCCAATCTTTTTGGCTCTATAACAAAGAACAAATAGCAAAAACATATTCATGATCAAATACAAATCTTAGAATCAACGATTAAAGACTACCAGAACCCACTGGATTATCCAATTACCTTGAATGAGCTACAGGACAATATAAAAACCCTCCAACCCAAAAACGCATGTGGTGTTGATGGTATTCTCAATGAAATGATCAAACAT
>NC_052322.1:39528059-39535559 GCF_016432855.1 Salvelinus namaycush
GTCCTTTAGTTCAGTCAATGTAATTGGAGAATCCAGAGGGTTCTGGTAGTCCTTAATAGTGTCTAAGATTTGTATTTGATCATGTATATGTTTTTGCTGTCTGTTCTTTGTCATAGAGCCAAAATTATTGGAGAAGGGGTTTATCCATACATCTCCATTTTGGGTAGATAACTCTTCGTGTTGTTGTTAGCTTAGTTTGTTCCAATTCTCCCAGAAGTGGTTAGATTCTGTGGATTATTCAATTACATTGAGCTGATTTCTGACGTGCTGTTCCTTCTTTTCCGAGGTGTATTTCCTGGACTGTTGTTTTGTGTGGTTCAGGCTCTGACCATTACAGTAGGTGTGAGCAGAGCATGTTGAGCATACATACCTATTAGGTCGCAGGATGGGGGTTGGGTGGGTGTATTAGTGGGGGTTGGGCCTGTTGCTCTGTTCATGGCCTGGGCATATGTGCGGCTGTCATGTTGAGGTCCTTGCTGCAGGGGGGGGGGGGGGGGGGGGAGCGACGACATGGGGGGCAGAAGGGGCAGAATGGGTTTGTTTGGGGAGGGGTCGACTGGTTGGAATGGGGATTTGGCAGGTGGTGCTGTGGCCTGGGTGTAGGTCCTCTTTGAGCAGGTCCTGGTTTTGAGGCACAGTCCTGGGAAATGCTTGCATTCACCTGCTGTATAGTGGCAGGGTGAAAGTATTATCGTGGTAGCAGGGTGGAGATAACCACTTGTGCGTTGGGGAAAGTGGAAGAAGCTTTTTCAATCACTCCCTTGAGTGCTGTGGCTTCCCTTTCCTGCTAGGCTCTTAGGTCGTTTGGAATGTGAATAATACAGTACTGAAAGAGACACATACAGAGCATCCTTGGTTACTTAGAGAAACAGTGAACATCCTTGGTTACTTCCTGTTTCCTGTGGACTGAGCTGCATTTCCTGTCCAGACTCACCTGGCTTCCCAGACATCTTTAGCGGATTTACACATAATCTGTCATTAACCACGGTGTGAGTCTTTCCTCCTGCAGTCAATGTGTCAACACTGATTGTCTGGAAGAGGGGAAATATGGAAGGAGAAGGGGAGGGGAAAAGGAGAGGAGAGGAGAGGGGATGAGATGAGGAGAGGACAGGACAGGAGGAGAGGAAGAGGAAAGGAAGGGAAAAGAAGAGGAGAGGAGAGGGAAGGGGGAGCAAGGTGGGGAAACCGAATGGGAGGAGAAAAGGGATAGGAGAGAGTAAAGTTTAGGAAGGAAGAGGGATAAGGAAAGTAGTAGGTGTGAGGAAATGGTTTGGAGGGAAGTAGGAGACAAGTTGAGAAGAGAGGAGAGGGGAGGGGAGGAGAGGTGATATAAAGGGAGGAATGGGGAGAAGAGGAGGTTCCATTCTGTAGTATTACTGGAAGAGGCCCTGTCAACATTGTTTTTTTCCTTATACCCAGAATTCAGAGGGAACAAATACACATGAACAGTGAGGTTAAAGATTAGAGGCCACTAGGGCAACACAGTCCATCATGTGTGTGTGTTTGTGTGTGTGTGTGTGTGTGTGTGTCTGTGTGTCTGTGTGTGTGTGTGTGTGTGTGTGTGTGTGTGTGTGTGTGTGTGTGTGTGTGTGTGGTGTGTGTGTGTGTGTGTGTGTGAGTGTGAGTGTGAGTGTGAGTGTGAGTGTGAGTGTGAGTGTGAGTGTGAGAGTGAGAGTGAGAGTGAGTGTGTGTGTGTGTGTGTGTGTGACTGTCTGTGTCTGTGTCTGTGTCTGTGTCTGTGTCTGTGTCTGTGTCTGTGTCTGTGTCTGTGTGTGACCGTACTGTAGTGAATGCATTACAGTATTGCTGACTCCATCTCTGGGAATGTTTTCAGATGGGGAAAGTCCCTTTGGATAGTAATAAGGGACAGGCCAGGGCAGAGAGAGGGCTAGAAAGGTAGAAAGGAGAGAGAGGTAGAGAGGTAGAGAGGTGGAGAGAGACACACAGGAGAGAGAGGAGAGAGAGGAAAGAGAGGAGAGCTAAAGAGGAGAGAGAGACACAGGATAGAGAGGAGAGAAAGGACAGAGGAGAGAGAGACACAGGAGAGAGGAGATAGAAGAGAGAGAGGAGAGAGCGAAGAGAGAGAGAAAGAGAAGAGAGAGACGAGAGAGAGGAGAGAGAGAGAGAGAGAGAGAGAGAGAGAGAGAGAGAGAGAGAGAGAGAGAGAGAGAGAGAGGACTGAGAGACAGAGGAGAGAGGAGAGAGATACACAGGAGAGAGAGAAGAGAGATGAGAGAGAGGAGAGAGAGCTAGACGCACGGGAGAGAGGAGAGAGAAGAGAGAGAGGAGAGAGAGTCGAGAGAGGAGAGAGAAGAGAGAGAGGAGAGAGAGGAGAGAGAGCTGGACACACAGGAAAGAGAGGAGAGAGAGAAGAGAGAGAGAGAAAGAGAGGAGAGAGGAGAGAGAGGACTGAGAGACACAGGAGAGAGAGGAGAGGAGAGAGAAAGAGAGGAGAGAGAGGAGAGAGAGGACTGAGAGACACAGGAGAGAGAGGAGAGAGAGGAGAGAGAGGAAAGAGAGGAGAGAGAGACAGGAGAGAGAGACACAGGAGAGAGAGGAGAGAGAGGAGAGTGAGGAGAGAGAGAGCTAGAGACAATAGAGACACATAGGAGAGAGAGGAGAGAGACATAGGAGAGAGAGGAGAGAGGGCGAGGGGAGATTATGCTGCTTGTACTGTCTTACAAAAAATGGTTCCAAAAAGCTTTTTCAATTGTCCCCATAGGAGAGCCATTTTTGGTTCCAGGTAGAACCCCTTTGAATTCCATGTAGAACCCTCTGTGATGTTCTAGATAACATATTTTTTTTCTAAGAGTGTAGCCTCACAGCCGGCAGCATGTTTTGAAGCTAGACACATCTGGATGGCTGGATAGAGGTTTACCCCTCTCTTCCTCCTCCCTCATTTTCCCCTTTTCTCTTTCTGTTGTTATAGTATATCTCCTTCTTCCTTTTTCTCTGCTGCTCTAAATGTCTTTCTACCATTTTCTCTTTATATGTCTCCCTCTCCTCCCACACTTTCCCTCCATTTTCACCACTTCCTGTTAAAAAAGGAAGAAAAACTCAGAGAAAGAGCCCCCTCCTCTCTCTCTCTCTTTGGTTCAGCGGGCTAATTAAACACACACAGGGCTGGCTGGCTGCAGCTGGTCATAGACTGGAGCAGAGGGACATGAGGCAATGGGGAGAGAGGGACGGGGAAAGAGAAAGAGAAAGGGAGAGAGAAAGCGAGAGAGAGCGAGAGATATGAAGCAAGGGTTAGGTTTAGTGTTACAGTTAGTGTTATGGGTGGAACCGAGGTGTATACACAAAGCTAGGGTTAGGGTTGGGGGGAGGGCAAAAAATAGACATTGTGGGGCTAGTGACGGTGGGGTGGAGGTGTAGCGATGGACCTCGCGGCTGCAGCTGTGGGAGGAGAGATAAGTTCAGTGAAATTGTGATGCATTAGAAAGAGGAACTGGTTTAGGGTCTGCTGTGTGAAGGAATGTGTAAATGAAAGATATACAGCACAGTCAACTGTAGAGAGAAGGGGGTGTGTTTGTGATGGGAGAGTGTACAGTATGTTTGAGAGATAAAGTTTGTATGTAAAAGTTTCTGTATTTGTGCGTTTGTGTATGTGTGTGTCAACATCTTCATATAGTCCCACACATCAATGTTTACACAAGAAAATACCTCAACAGGACTTTGGAAAGCTTGCCAAGGTGTCTCTCTCCTCCCCTCCCTCACTCCCTGGGTCTAATATTAGAGCAAACACAAACCGGGATTTTTAGAGAGAGAGAGAGAGAGAGAGAGAGAGAGAGAGAGAGAGTGAGAGAGAGAGAGAGTGAGAGAGAGAGAAAGAGAGAGAGAGAGAGAGAGAGAGAGAGAGAGAGAGAGAGAGAAGAGAGAGAGAGAGAGAGAGAGAGAATCTAACCACTTCTGGGAAAATTGGAAAACTCTGAACAAACAACAACACGAAGAGTTATCTATCCAAAATTGAGAAAAAAATGGATAAACCACATCTCCAATATTGTTGGCTTTATAACAAAGAACAAGCAGAAAAAACATATACATGATCAAATACAAATGTTAGAATCAACTATTGAAGACGACCAGAAACCTCTGGATTCTCCAATTACATTGAATGAACTACAGGACAAAATACAAACCATCCAACTCAAAAAGGCCTGTGGTGTTGATGGTATCCTAAATTAAATGATAAAATATAGAGACCACAAATTCCAATATGCTATACTTAAACTTTTTAAGATCATCATCAGCTCTGGCATATTCCCCAATATTTGGAACCTAGGACTGATCACCCCAATCCATAAAAGTGGAGACAAATTTGACCCCAATAACTACCGTGGGATATGCATCAACAGCAACCTTGGGACAATCCTCTGCATTATCATTAACAGCAGACTCGTGCATTTCCTCAGCAAAAACAATGTACTGAGAAAATGTCAAATTGGCTTTTTACCAAATTACCGTACGACAGACCACGTATTCACACTGCACACCCAAATTGACAAACAAACAAACTAAAGCAAAGGCAAAGTCTTCTCATGCTTTGTTGATTTCACTGCCCACAAAATGAGGTGGAAACGGAGCTGCACTTCCTAACCTCCTGCCAAATGACCATATTAAAGACACAAATTTCCCTCAGATTACACAGACCCACAAAGATTTCGAAAACAAATCAAATGTTGATAAACTCCTATATCTATTGTGTGAAATACCACAGTGTGCCATCACAGCAGCAATATTTGTGACCTGTTGCCACAAGAAAAGGGCAACCAGTGAAGAACAAACACCACTGCAAATACATCCTATATTTGTGTATATTTATTTTCCCTTTTGTACTTTAACTCTTTGCACATCCTGACAACACTGTATATAGACATTCTATGACATTTGAAATATCTTTATTCTTTTGGAACTTTTGTAATTGTGATTTTTACTGTTAATTTTTTATTGTTTATTTCAGTTTTGTTTATTATCTATTTCATTTGCTTTGGCAATGGAAACATATGTTTCGCATGCCAATAAACCCCTTGAATTGAATTGAATTGAGAGAGAGAGAGAGAGAGAGGGTAGAGACAGAGAGGTTAAGAGAGAGAGTTATGAAGAATGCAAAAACCTAAGAAAGAAATTGAGGAACCTACTAGAGTGAAATGGAGTGTGGTGATAGAGTGAGAGAATGGGAGACATATATAAGCTTGGTTTAAGACTGAGCTAAGGTAATGACCCTGTCTACTCTTCTGTAATGACACCTCCACACACACTCCAACACACAGGCCTCTCTATGCTTCGTCATCTCAGCACCGCACAAATGTTCTTACTACATCGCTGTCTGACAGTGATGTCATCCAGGCTTACCAGCAGCATAAACACTATCTTCTATAATATTTTATGATAACATTAACATTACATTTACATGAGATGCAATATACATGCTAATATAATCATGAACAGACAGTGAAAATGGTCTGAAATTATCCCCTATAACACAGAAAAAGACATTGGATAATCCACAAACACGTAGACAAACTTAAAGTGAGGTGTGTCTGTTGTGTGTCCCTCTGCCCCCTGGTCATTGACTGGGTTAGCACAGTGTCTCTTCTTGTTCACCGTCTAGACCAGCTGACTCCAGTGTGTGTGTGTGTGTGTGTGTGTGTGTGTGTGTGTGTGTGTGTGTGTGTGTGTGTTGTGTGTGTGTGTGTGTGTGTGTGTGTGTGTGTGTGTGTGTGTGTGTGTGTGTGTGTTGTGTGTGTGGGTGGGTGGGTGGGTGGGTGTGTGTCCGTGTCTGTGTATTGAACACTCGTGGTATACCTTGGAAAACCTTAGCGTACTTAACCCATTTGATGATTTCAGCATATGTACAGAGTCGTGTATTCCAAGAACGCTGCTATGCAGTTTGGAAACCGCAACGTTATGTTTGAGTATTTTACGATTTCCCGTCTCTGCTTCTGTTTTACATCACTTTGCATGTTCCATATTTAATATAAAATCTGTGGAATATATTATAATAATCATGATTTACAGTGCCTTCAGAAAGTATTCACACCCCTTGACATGTTTCACATTGTGTTGTGTTACAGAGAGGTTGTGTCACTGGCCTACACACAATACCCCATAATGTCAAAGTAGAATTATGTTTTTAGAATTTTTTACAAATTTATTAAAAACGAAAAGTTGAAATGTCTTTAGTCAAAAAGTATTCAAGCCTAAATAAGTACAAGAGTAAAAATTTGCTTAACAAGTCACATAATAAATTGCATGGACCAACTCTGTGTGCAATAATAGTGTTTAACATGATTTTTGAAGGACTACCTCATCTCTGTACCCCACACATACAATTAGCTGTAAGGTCTCTCTGTCGAGCAGTGAATTTCAAACACAGATTCAACCACAAAGACTAGGGAGGTTTTCCAATGCCTCGCATAGAAGGGCACCTATTGGTAGATGGGTAAAAAAAATCAGACATTGAATATCCCTATGACCATGGGGAAGTTATTAATTACTCTTTGGATGGTGTATCAATATAACCAGTCATTACAAACTCAGTTGCCGGAGAGGAAGGAAACAGCTCATAGATTTCACTATGAGGCCAATGGTGACTTTATAACAGTTACAGAGTTTAATGGCTGTGATAGGAGAAAGCTGAGGATGGACCAACAACGTTGTAGTTACTCCACAATACTAACCTAAATGATAGCTTGAAAAGAAGGAAGCCTGTACAGAATAAAAATATTCCAAAACATGCATCCTATTTGCAATAAGGCACTAAAATAAAACTGCAGAAAATGTGGCAAAGAAATTAACTTTATGTCCTGAATACAGAGGATTACATTTGGGGCAAATCCAACACAACACATCACTGAGTACTACTTTACATATTTTCAAGCATGGTGGTGGCTGCATCATGTTATGGGTATGCTTGTCATCGGTAATGACTAGGAAGTTTTTGGGGATAAAAATAAATGGTATATAGCAAAGTGCAGGCAAAAACCTAGAGGAAAACCTGGTTCAGTCTGCTTTCCACCAGACACTGGGAGACAAATGCACCTTTCAGTAGGACAATAACCTAAAACACAAGGTCAAATATACACTGGAGTTGCTTACTAATATGACAGCTTTGACTTAAATCAGCTTCAAAATCTATGGAATGACTTGAAAATGTCTGTCTAGCAATGATCAACAAACAATTTGACATAGCTTGAAGAATAAACATTAGCGCCTCACGTAACTTCCACAAAACTGTGAATGATCTGAGAGACAACCCATTGCCCTTCATGGTTGTGAGGTCTGGGGTTCACGCACCAACCAAGAATTCACAAAATGGGACAAACACCAAATTGAGACCACGTACAATGTAACCTACCAAATAATGCATGCAGAGCAGAATTAGGCCAATACCCGCTAATGATCAAATTCCAGAAAAGAGACGTCAAATTCTAAAAACACCTAAAATGAAGCGATTCCCAAACCTTCCATAACAAGCCATCAACTACAGAGAAATTAACC
>NC_052322.1:39540559-39588059 GCF_016432855.1 Salvelinus namaycush
AATAACATGTTTGTCTACGCAGACGTGTGATTATAACCAATCTTCACATCATCTCACACATTGTTAGGCAACATAGGCTAGATCTATGATGTTGAAGGGTAACAATTGACATGGTCTTGCCAGACCTACACCTATACAGTAAATATAGCCTACATGGTCCTAAACACTCAGAATGTGTGTACATGTTTTTCCAGCCTAGCACTAATACACCTGATTCAACTGACTAACTTATCACAACCCATGATTAGTTAGATTACTTAGATTAGTTAGATCGATGAGGCTGTAGTGGAGCGTGCTGAGGGCTTCAATTTACTCAGTGTCCACATCACTAAGTAATTAACATGGTCCACACACACCCACACAGTGGTGAAGAGGGCACAACAATGCCTCTTTCCCCTCAGGAGGCTGAAAAGATTTGGCATGGGCCATCAGATCCTCAAAAAGTTCAACAGCTGCACCATCGAGAGCATCTTGACTGGCTGCATCACCTCTTGGTACGGCAACTGATAGTAACCTGACTGGAAGGCGCTGCAGAGGGTGGTGAGTACGGCTCAGTACATCACTGGGGCCGACAACCCTGCCATCCAGGCCCTCTATATCAGGTGTTGTCAAAGACTCCAGCCACCCAAGTCATTTACTGTTCTCTCTGCTTCCGCACGGCAAGCAGTACCGGTCGGCCACATCTGGAACCAACAGGACCCTGAACAGCTTCTACCCCCAAGACATAAGACTGATAAACAAGACCGCTAAATAGCTTGTCAAATGGCTACCCGCATGCCCACACACACGTAACATGTGCACACATGCACAATGACACCACACACACACACACACACACACACACACACACACACACACACACACACACACACACACACACACACACACACACACACACACACACACACACACACACACACACACACACACACACACACACTTTTACACTCACCACACATACGCTGTTGCTACTGTTTGTTATCTATCCTGTTGCCTAGTCACTTTACCCTACCTATATGTACTGCAGTGGCGGTCAGTGCCGTTTAAGATGAGGGTGGACACTTTTTTATTTCATGAGCATGGCCTCATTTCTATTACAGCATGTTGGATGACTGTCATTCAAATTCCATTCACCCAGATCAATGTAACAGCCATAGGCTTTGGCTACTACAATAATTTTCCCTGTACCCATCATGAGGGTGCTACAACCTAGCCTATGAATGACAGTTTACAACGTAGGTGCACACAGGGCGAGAGACACATTTGAGGTGACAGACAGTGACACATGGACAGACAGTGACATTCAATACCGAATTAGTTCAACAGTTGCAAACAAGAGTTTCGATTGGTTTAAGAAACACTTTCAACAGAATCTGCGGAATGAATACACCCCTGATCACCCGTAGACACAGTTCACTTTCATAGCAGCCACGTTGCATTCCTTCTCGCATCTATGCGCTCTCCTCCTCTCACCTCTTCCCTTTGTTTGTGGACTTCAGAGCACAACACATCAGCTGTATGTGACCAGGCAAAAAAAACTTTCCAAGCCAAACCGCTACACACAGCCTACATCGTTGTCACCATATTAGCTAGAGTAACGTCCTAGGCAGCATAGCTAATAGATCTAACGCTTTTTTTAAACCGCTACAATCATGCAGTAACTTTACAGTGTACAGTCAGTAAGCAGTTACACCGGCGGGCCCCTGCCATAAATTAGTAAAACATAAAGCTTACCTTGACTTGGAAGAGTTCCAGTGCTGTGTTAGGTAACATAGCATCACTCAGTTTGAGCATGGTGCTTCAGTAGGCTAATCTAGCTAGCAGCATTTGCTAGCTAAGTAAGTGAAACTGAAAGTGAGAAGAAAAAAATGACAAAATCTCTCTCTCTATTTCTCTCTTTCTTCTCCTTCATTTTGGAAGAAATGAATTTATTCAAAACTGTTCAACTATTGTCTTTCTCTCTCTTTGAGTCAACTACTCAACACATTTTATGCTCTGCAGTAATAACTAGCTGTAGTTTACGCTTTCAGTACCAGATTAATTTTCTGATCCTTTGTTTGGGTGGACAACATGTCATTTCACGCTGCAAGAGCTCTGAAAGGTTGGAGGATGTCCTCCGGAAGTTGTCATAATTGAGAACTATGAGCCTCCCAGGTTTTGTATCCGGCTACACAATGGTGCTACCCTACAGAGTGCTGTTGAGGCTACTGTAGACCTTCATTGCAAAATAGTGTTTTAATCAATTATTTGGTGACGTGATTATATTTAGTATAGTTGTATCTAAAAAGGATAACTTTTGAAATGTTTTACAATGTTATTACATTCACTGAGGTGGATGGTCCTCCCCTTCCTCCTCTGAGGAGCCTCCAATGAGGAGCCTCCACTTTACGTAGCTACCTCAATTACCTCGTACCCCTAGTCATACCTCGTAACCCCTCTATATGCCATGTTATTTTTACTCGTATTTATTGTGTATTTATTACTTGTGTTACTATTTATATTTTTTAGTAAATGTATCTTTATCTTTAGCTCTACATTGTTGGAAAAAGACGTGTCACTAAGTAGCTCCCTGTTAGTCTACACCTGTTGTTTTTCAAAGCATGTGACAATTAAAATGTGATTTGATTCGATCTGTTTAGTAGTACTATACTAGCTATGCCACAGACTAAAACACAGCCAAACACTTAATCCTGAATACAGATTACATATTTTATGTATTTACATTTGTCTTGACTGCGTGTTGTGTGCAAGCGTGTGTGTGTGTGTGTGTGTGTGTGTGTGTGTGTGTGTGTGTGTGTGTGTGTGTGTGTGTGTGTGTGTGTGTGTGTGTGTGTGTGTGTGTGTGTGTGTGTGTGTGTGTGTGTGTGTGTGCAGTATCCCAAGGACAGAACTTTAGGGACTGTGTGCGTGCAGACATTTGCATAAGTGGGCCATTGGTCCCTAATAGAGGCGTTTTGTCCCGGCGTTAACAAGGTGTCTCACTGCAGTGCTTGTTCATTCACTCTCTCCCTCTTTCTTTCCTGTCGTTCGCCGGCGCTGTCGTTGGGGCAATCAGTGTTCAGTGTGGGCTCTCTCTTTGTGTGATTTACGAGCTCACAGATTCATTTAAAAGCCATTGTTCTCTACTGACGGATACACTGGCCCCCGCCACATTGGGAGAAGACACACACAGACACACACACACACACACACACAGCCCACGCCTCCCCAGTCTCCTGTCGTCCACTCTCACACACTCACACACACACTACCAGCAATCAATCACTAGCGATGGAGGAACAGATTGTTATGGTGGTAACCATATTAACCCAGCGACAGCCTTATCCTCTGCTGCATTAGGATGTACTATACTAGAGACAGAGCGAGAGAACATAAGAGAGGACAGAAAATAAAATAGGAGACAAGGGACGGATAGGTCCAGTTCCTCTTTTCCTTGATATCCATCCTTCTTTCCAATACGTTGCTAACTTTTTAAGATGAAGAGAGGGAAAGGAGAGGATGAAAAAAAAGCTTGCGATCCTCTTTTCTTTTTAATACAATCTCTTTTTCAGGAGGGATTCTCTGCTCTGAGGTTGCTAAACCAGAGAGACAAACCTGTGCTTGATTAAGATTGTGAGTGTGTGTATGTCAGTGTTTATGTACTTGATTGTGTGTGTGTACCTCTTTAGCAGGGGGGGGGGGGTAGTTTGGCAATTTAGAGTGAAGGCTTTTATGAGTGTAATCATCTCCAATAAAGGCTGTTCAGGAATCTTCATCCCCAACCTGAGCACACACACACTAACACTCCTCTCAAAATCAACACACACTCAAGGTTTTAATCAGAGCCAAGTACATTTTAATCTCATCCCTCATAAGTGGACAACTTGTATTAATTCTCAGAAATGAAGAAAAGTTGGCCTCCCACCAAGCAGATAGTATTGAGTTAAAGTCTCTGTTCTGGGTTTGTGTAGGAGATTAATTTCTCTACAAGTTCATTTTTTCATCAGTGATCAGCTTTGGCCAAGGGGATATTCACCATCGGTGTGTGAGGGAGATACATGGGAAAACACATAATTATTTTGTTATTTAATGGAATGCATTCACACACACACACACACGCACACACACACACAAATGCTCATATAAACATGATTATGCAAAACACTTACCGTAACCAACTTTTATGAGAAAGAGAGAGAGAAAAAGATGGGGCGAGGTATATAGAGGGAGAGAAAGAGAGAGAGAGAGCTAGATAGGGGTAGAGAGAGAGAGCGAGAGCGGGGGAGGGAGAGAGGGGCAGAGGGGGAGATAGAGAGAAGGGGGGGGTGAGAGGAGGGAGAGAGGGGCACAGGGGTAGAGAGAGAGAGTGAGAAAGGGGGAGGGAGTGTGAGAGGGGGAGTGAGGGAGGGAGAGAGAGAGGGGCAGAAGGTTAACACCTTCCACTCTGTACACACCTACTTGGATCTTTAGGGTGAATCAAATACATACACATGCCTCTTTTGCTTCTATACACCATCCCCAGTATCTACCCAACGTCAACATGTTAATTAACTCACATCCCATCAGAATACTCCCCCTCACTAAAGAGATAATGGGAGCAGGAGAGAGGGATATTCAATTTTTACCCCATGACGTCCGGAGCCTGCTGATTTTCTGTTCTACCTGAAAATGATTTGCGCACACCTGGTGTCCCGGGTCTAAATCCGTCCCTGATTAAAGGGGAACAACGAAAAAATGCAGCGGAACTGGCTTCGAGGTCCAGAGTTGAGTTTGAAGGGTGTATAGCATTTTAGTTAAATACAAATTTCATAAGGGAATATAATTTTTTATTTCTCTCTGTCCCTTATATCCATGTCCCTAATTACAAAATGTGAAGCTTAACTAAACTGACTTATAGATAAGCACCTACAAATCTCCTTTTCTTTATCTCTTCATCTTCTGTCGCTCTCTTTAGTTATATTTAAATCATCATCCTCTCTTAATCAAGTCTTTAATTTCAGTACCATGGAATTAAATGTACATTTATACAGAACAACATTGACTTTCACACATAGATAAGACCATGAAAACTGTCAAGATTTTCCAACCTGGTCTCAGAGCATTTTGTATTATTCTGTACGTAAACCCGAAACAAGATAATTAGTATGATATTTTACATTTTTGTATGGTATATTAAATAATGAATGTCCATCGTCCATTTCAACTTTCATATGATATGTTACGAATTACAAATAGTTTGACATGTTACGGATTTGCAAAACAACATATGTTACGCATTTGCAAAACTTACAATATGTTATGAATTTGCGAAAAGTATGATATGTTACAAATTCCAATTTTTGGTTGTTAACATTAGCTAGGTGGCTAACACTAGCTAGGCTGAGGTTAGGCTTATGGGTTAGGGTTAAGGTTAGAGTTAAATTTAGGAGTAAGGATAAAGGGTTAAGGTTAGGGTTAGCTAAAAGGTTTAAGGTTAGTGTTAGAGTTAGGGGAAGGGTTAGCTAACATGCCAAGTAATTGCAAAGTAGCTAAAAAGTAGTAAGTAGTTGAAAAGTTGCTAAAATTCTGAAGTTGTCGGTGATTAGATTCGAACACACAACCTTTGAGTTGCTAGACGTTCATGTTATGTGCTCATTCATCCATCCATCCACCCGTACCAACCACCTTCCTTTCGTTTTTTGCCTTAAGTAACCTTCAGTCTTATGTAACCACACCAAACGTAACATATCATACTAATTTGTGTATTTACGTATTTAAATGTATTATCTTCCGTTTAGTCTATGAGACCAGGCTGAGAGTTAAAAAAATAAATATTTTCTTAGTTACAGTAAGTTTAAAATACTATTTGTGTCCGTCCGTGCGTTTGTCTGGCGGGAACAGTGTCTGCTTAGATCCCGTAAGCAGTCCATGAACTAGAGGTGTTTTGAGGTAAGTGGGTTTCTGACAGATGTTTGGATCGCTCACACTCTCACTGACAGCACAAGAGAAATTACACACACCAGGGAAGGAACAGTGCAGTCCTGGCTTCTCATCCACTCTGTTCTGGTCCAGAGTGTGTGTTTGTGTGTGTGTGCGTACGTGTGTGCATGCATGTGTGTTTGTGTGTCAAGTATGCAAAGGTTTGTGTGTATTCCAAGAGAGTAAGAGAGACAGAGGGGCAGACAGAAAGACAGTGATAGAGAGAAAGGTAGAAAGACAGAAAGAAAAATGAGAGAGATGCAGACAGAGATAGAGAGCCAGCCAGTCAGTCAGACAGACCGAGAGACAGACAGAGTCATCGAGTAGATTTCCAGTGTCAGTAAGCAGCTGGCTGTGTTGGCAGAGTTGGCCCGAGGATCCTCAATGTCACCTAGTCTCTGTGTATATAACCATATAACCATACACATACTCTCTCTCTCTCTCTCTCTCTCTCTCTCTCTCTCTCTCTCTCTCTCTCTCTCTCTCTCTCTCTCTCTCTCTCTCTCTCTCTCTCAGGTGCAGATTGTACTATTGTAGATGTTCCTTTTGGCCTCTGGACCTTCCATGTACGTCAACTGTCCCTGTGTGACGCGGAGGTTTGTGATTCTTGACCGGAGATCACAGTTTGCCCTGAAAAAAATAGACAAACCTTTGCCGAGATGCCAGAAGAACGATTTTCAGCTTTGACTATCCTGTTGGAAATAAAAAATGATATTCAATAGCGCAGCTTGCCAATACAAGGGATTATATGTGCCTGCTGACTCAATGTTGACCTATCACATCAGCACAGGGGCAGGAAATGCAGGGTTATCTCCATATCCTCTACTTCCTGTTGGAGTTGATCTTTATTGTTCCAACGGGACTTTTGTTTTGTAGCAAGAAGACATTGAAATGCACATGGAGCACTCAAAAACAAATAAATAACCAGTGACAGGTGAGCTGGCTGTTCAGAAACCAACTGCTACAGGCAGTAACTGGTCAACAAGCTCTCATAGTCTCATGTCATAATTAGACATTCGTCCATGTTTCTCAAACGTCAAATTTCTAAGTTGTTCTAAACTTCAAATGTCTTAGTGTTTAAGGTTAAGTTTAGGCATTAACACTGAATTCTTAAGGTCAGGCATGAACTCCAAATGGTTAAGGTAAGGGTTAAGGTTTGAGATAGGCTTAAAACTAAAATATAAAAAGCAACTTTCTATTGCTGGATTTGAAAATGGAACCTTTAGAATCAGAGACAGATACTTCCGTCCACCCGCTATCCCCGTCCACAACTGCCTTGCAAAACTGAAACCAACTTGAACATAACAGCGCTCACTGTTGCCCCCTAGTGGCCGGTTTCCATATCATCTCCCAACGTCCTCGGATATGGATGGACGTCGAATACTGAAATGTATCACGGTTGAACTGGTGGCCCTGCTAACAGCCCCAGGGGAGGTGGACTTTCCCACCTTCACCAGTTTGGCCTCCCCTTCCCCAGCCTAGCCACTAAATAAACTCCCTGGCCTGTCTGGCCTTGAGTGGGATCAATGTGGGTGTGTGTTTGTCTGTGAGAACTTCTCTCTCTCACTCCGATTATTTGTTACAAAATAATGACTCAACAACAGCCCAAAAGCTCATGTAATTCCTCCCATTCCCAATATTTCACAGTGTTATCATCGTACTGCTACAGTGTGTAATTGCTGATGGTCTTGTCATGCTGGCCTCCCTTGAAAAAGATTCCTTGATATCAATGGGACTCCTTGCTTAAAGAAAGTTTTTTTTTTTTTAAATACAGTGCATTCAAACCTCTCTCTCCATCCAATTATTACACCAAAAATTATAAAAACAAGGTGTAATTTCCTAGAATCAGCCACAGAATCTCATCCACATTTGGTACTGTGGAAGAAGTTTGGGCAGTGCGTGTATGTCTTCGTGCATGTGTGCATGGTGATGTGTGTACCTACAGTTGAAGTCGGAAGTTTACATACACTTAGGTTGAAGTCATTAAAACTCGTTTTTCAACCACCCCAAAAATGTATTGTTAACAAACTATAGTTTTGGCAAGTTGGTTAGGACATCTACTTTGTGCATGACACAAGTCATTTTTCCAACAATTGTTTACAGACAGATTATTTCACTTATAATTCATTGTATCACAATTCCAGTGGGTCAGAAGTTTACATACATTAAGTTGACTGTGCTTTTAAACAGCTTGGAAAATTCCAGAAAATTATGTCATGGCTTTAGAAGCTTCTGATAGGCTAATTGATATAATTTGAGTCAATTGGAGGTGTCTGTGGATGTATTTCAAGGCTTACCTTCAAACTCAGTGCCTCTTTGCTTGACATCATGGGAAACTCAAAATAAATCAGCCAAGACCTCAGAAAAAAAGAGTGGACCTCCACAAGTCTGGTTCATCTTTGGGAGCGATTTCCAAACACCTGAATGTACCATGTTCATCTGTACAAACAATATAACACACGTATAAATACCATGGGACCACACAGCTGTCATACCGCTCAGGAAGGAGACACAATCTGTCTCCTAGAGATGAACGTACTTTGGGGCGAAAAGTGCAAATCAATCCCAGAACAACAGCAAAGGACCATGTGAAGATGATGGAGGAAACAGGTACAAAAGTATCTATGTCCACAGTAAAACGAGTCCTATATCGACATAACCTGAAAGGCCGCTCAGCAAGGAAGAAGCCATTGCTCCAAAACCGCCATAAAAAAGCCAGACTATGGTTTGCAACTGCACATGGGGACAAATATAGTACTTTTTAGAGAAATGTCCTCTGGTCTGATGAAACAAAAATAGAACTGTTTGGCCATAATGACCATCGTTATGTTTGGAGGAAAAAGGGGGAGGCTTGCAAGCCGAAGAACACCATCCCAAACGTGAAGCACGGGGGAGGCAGCATCATGTTGTGGGGGTGTTTTGCTGTAGGAGGGACTGGTGCACATCACAAAATAGATGGCATCATGAGGCAGGAAAAGTATGTGGATATATTGAAGCAACATCTCATGACATCAGTCAGGAAGTTAAATCTTGGTCGCAAATGGGTCTTCCAAATGGATAATGACCCCAAACATACTTACAATGTTGTGGCAAAATGGCTTAAGGACAGCAAAGTCAAGGTATTGGAGTGGCCATCACAAAGCCCTGACCTTAATCATATAGAACATTTGTGGGCAGAACTGAAAAAGCATGTGCGAGCAAGGAGGCCTAAAAACCTGATTCAGTTACACTAGCTCTGTCAGGAGGAATGGGCCAAAGTTCACCGAACTTATTATGGGAAGCTTGTGGAAGACTACCAGAAACGTTTGACCCAAGTTAAAACTTCTTAGGGCTGCAATCCCGTTAACGAGATCGATATGACAACAGCCAGTGAAAGTGCAGGGCGCCAAATTCAAACAACTCATAATTAAAATTCCTCAAACATACATGTGTTTTATACCATTTTAAAGGTAATCTGTTGTTAATCCCACCAAAGTGTCTGATTTCAAAAAGGCTTTACAGTGAAAGCACACCAAACGATTATGTTAGGTCACCGCCAAATCACAGAAAAACACAGCCATTTTTCCAGCCAAAGACAGGAGTCACAAAAAGCAGAAATAGAGATAAAATGAATCACTAACCTTTGATGATCTTCATCAGATGACACTCATAGGACTTCATGTTACACAATACATGTATGTTTTGTTCGTTAAAGTTCGTATTTATATAAAAAAATCTCAGTATACATTGACGCGTTGTGTTCAGTAGTTCCAAAAACATCCGGTGATTTTGCAGAGAGCCACATCAATTTCCAGAAATACTCATAATAAACATTGATCAAAGATCAAGTGTTATACATGGAATTTTAGATCTACTTCTCCTTAATGCAACCGCTGTGTCAGATTTCAAAAAAGCTTTACGGAAAAAGCAAAAACCATGCAATAATCTGAGGTCGGCGCTCAGAGCCCAATCAAGCCATACAGGTACCCGCCATATTGTGCAGTCAACAGAGGTCAGAATAATATTATAAATATTCACTTACCTTTGATAATCTTCATCAGAATGCACTCCCAGGAATCCCAGTTCCACAATAAATGTTTGATTTGTTCGGTAATGTCCATCATTTATGTCCAAATAGCTACTTTTGTTAGCGCATTTGGTAAACAAATCCAAAGTCACGAAGCGCGTTCACTAAAAGCAGACGAAATATCAAAAAGTTCCGTAACAGTCAGTAGAAACATGTCAAACGATGTATTGAATCAATCTTTAGGATGTTTTTAACATAAATCTTCAATAATGTTCCAACCGGAGAATTGCTTTGTCTTCAGAAATGCGATAGAACAGAGCTCGCTCTCACATGAACGTGCATGGTCAGCGTATGTTCAGCTCATGGCAGACCTTACTCAATCCCCTCTCCTCTCCCACTTCACAGTAGAAGCATCAGACAAGGTTCTAAAGACTGTTGACATCTAGTGGAAGCCGTAGGAAGTGCAAAATGACCCATATCCCACTGTGTATTCGATAGGCGATGAGTTGAAAACCTGCAAACCTCAGATTTCCCACTTCCGTGTCGGATTGTTTCTCAGGTTTTTGCCTGCCATATGAGTTCTGTTGTACTCACAGACATCATTCAAACTGTTTTAGAAACTTCAGAGTGTTTTCTATCCAAATAGAAAACTAATAATATGCATATATTAGCAACTGGGACTGAGGAGCAGGCAGTTTACTCTGGGAACCTCTGGGCACCTTTTCATCCAAGCTACTCAATACTGCCCCTGCAGCCATAAGAAGTTATTAAACCATTTAAATACTAATTGAGTGTATGCAAACTTCTGACCCACTGGGAATGTGATGAAAGAAATAAAAGCTGAAATAAATCATTCTCTCTACTATTATTCTGACATTCCACATTCTTAAGTGGTGATCCTAATTTACCTAAAACAGTAAATTTTTTCTAAGATTAAATGTCCGGAATTGTGAAAACTGATTTTAAATGTATTTGGCTAAGGTGTATGTAAACTTAAGACTTCAACTGTATGTGCATACTGTAGGTCACTGTACGTGTTCATGCATTCAAGCATGTGTCCATGTTTGCATGTTTGAGCATCTGTGTTTGCATGTGTATATGTTTCTGTGTGTGTGTGTGTGCATGTGTGCATGAAAGAGAGTGTGTGTGTGTGTGTGTGTGTGTGTGTGTGTGTGTGTGTGTGTGTGTGTGTGTGTGTGTGTGTGTTCAGGGAAATAGGCCATGCTAGTAAATGGTGGAAGTGTCCGTCCTTTGATGTCAGTTCCTGTTCACATCCCTCACGCCTGATTGGCTCGCTCCAAACGGGCCGCCAGAGAGCCTGCTCAACATTGCTCAGTCTGTGCAACACAGGAATTTGTCCTTAGTGCAGTTACGTTATCATATTTTAAGCTTTCAGTCACTTTAGGTTTGTACATTACATGGCTTTTCTCTTTGTCAATGTTGCCAATGATCAATTCCATGCATATATTAGCTAGTTTTTTCTCACTCCGTTTCTAAACTAATAGAGCATCTGGGCATTTTTAAACATATATTTCAACAGATATATTTGCACTGAAGCTGTGAATATATCACTGATGTTGGTTTTAACAACTGTATGATTTGAGGCACACGCACACACACACACACACACACACACACACACACACACACACACACACACACACACACACACACACACACACACACACACACACACACACACACACACACGTACATACACACATACACACACACACATACGCCCACACATACACACAAAAAGATGCACAGAGAAAATGAAAACAAATGCTGTGAAATTACCCATAATCCTCATGAGACAGCGTAGACCTGGGCATCCTCTCGCTGTGTTGGAATACACTAAGACATATACAAACACACACAAACACACTCAAATACACACACACTGAAATACACACTCCAGGCATGATGTGTAATGTTTACCAACCAATTTCCCCAGTGATTAAGGCTGTTGGGGTAATAATATATAAACAACACTATCAACTAGGGACTACAGCGATATACTATACTGTACATAAGCATTTGAGTTAACTGCTGTTTCCTATCCAATACTGAGAGAGTGTGTGAGTATGATAAAGAGCAAAGTCTCCTGTCTGTCTGATGTCTCAGTGTGGTCTTGCTGGTTCAATCTGATGCCAACCAGATCCCAAATGTGTTTTATTGAACTTTTATTTAACAGGCAAGTCAATTAAGAACAAATTCTTATTTACATTGATGGCTTGGGATGAGGCAAAAGGCCTCCTGTGGGGACTGGGCTGGAATAAAAAGAAATAGCAAAAGAATGTAAGACAAAACGGACAACACTGACAGAACACACAGGCAAAAGCACAAATACAACAGCAAACGAACATGAGATGTGTGTGTGTGCGTGCATGCGGGCATGTCTGTGGTGTGTAGACCAATAAGCTCATGTCAGAATTAGACATCATCCATGTTTCTCTGTCATGGCTTCTAGGAGTAGTGGGTGGAGGAGTCAAGCGCAGAGAGCAGAGGTAGTTCAATCGTGATCTTTTAATCCAGAACAACAAGTAACGGTAACGCCAAACACTAAGGCGCATCACTTAAACCAGCCCAAAAGCAGGACCAAACAGTCCGGAGAAAATAGTCCACGAGAATACACACACACACACATGAACAGAAAAACAAGCCCGCACAAAAGCAGGCGGGCATACCTGGTTTAAATAGCCCAAATCAAAACCCAAACAAGAAACAGGTGTAACAAATCAGACAAAACTAACTGAACCAGAAAAGGGGATCGGTGGCAGCTAGTAGACCGGCGACGACGACCGCCGAGCGCCACCCGAACAAGAAGAGGAACCACCTTCGGCGGGATTCGTGACAGTACCGCCCTCTTGACGTGCGCCGACCCCGGCCTCGAGGGCGACCCGGAGGGCGAGGCGCAGGGCGATCCGGATGGAGGCGATGGAAATCCCTTAGTAGTGATGGATCCAAAATGTCCCCCACCGGTACCCAGCACCTCTCCTCCGAACCGTACCCCTCCCAGTCCACGAGGTACTGCAGGCCCCTCACCGGCGTCTCGAGTCCAGAACAGCTCGTACCGTGTACGCCAGGGACCTCACCTTCTTGTAGGGGACCAGCTACCTCCGGCCTAAGGAGAGACACATGAAACGAGGGGTTAATACAATAGTAAGAGAGGAGTTGTAATCTATAACACACAGATTGCGGTGGTCAGTCCAGATGAGGAAAGGGTGCTTAGCCCCCTCAAGCCAGTGTCTCCACACCTTCAGGGCTTTCACCACAGCCAACAACTCCCGGTCCCCCACATCATAGTTTTGCTCCGCCGGACCTAGCTTCCTCGAAAAGAAAGCGCAGGGGAGGAGCTTCGGTGGCGTGCCCGAGCGATGTGATAGCACGGCTCCGACCCCAGCCTCGGATGCGTCCACCTCCACTATGAACGCCAAAGAGGGGTCCGGATGCGCCAACACAGGAGCGTCAGTAAACAGCGCCTTCAACCGGTTGAAAGCTCCGTCCGCCTCGGCCGACCACCGTAAACGCACCGGCCCACCCTTCAGCAGTGAGGTAATAGGAGCTGCCACTTGGCCAAAACCCCGGATAAACCTCTGGTAGTAATTGGCAAACCCTAAAAACCGCTGCACCTCCTTTACCGTGGTCGGAGTCGGCCAATTACGCACGGCGTTAACGCGGTCACACTCCATCACCACCCCCGAGGTGGAAATGCGATAACTCAGGAAGGAAATGGCTCGTTTGGAGAACACACATTTCTCAGCCTTGACGTATAGGTCATGCTCCAGCAGTCGCCCAAGTACATTGCGCATCAGGGAGACATGCGCGGCGCGTGTGGCGGAATAGATCAGGATGTCATTAATATACACCACCACACCCTGCCCGTGCAGGTCCCTGAGAATCTCATCTACAAAGGATTGAAAGATGGCTGGAGCATTCTTTAACCCATACGGCATGACGAGGTACTCATAGTGGCCAGATGTGGTACTAAACGCTGTTTTCCACTCATCTCCCTCCCGAATACGCACCAGATTATACGCGCTCTTGAGGTCCAGTTTCGTGAAAAAACGCGCTCCTTGGAATGATTCCACCGCTGTAGCGATGAGAGGTAGCGGATAACTAAACCCCTCTGTGATAGAATTGAGACCTCGATAATCAATGCACGGATGCAGACCTCCCTCCTTTTTTTCACAAAAAGTAAACTTGAGGAGACGGGTGACATGGAGGGCCGAATGTACCCCTGTCTCAGAGATTCCGTGACATATGTCTCCATAGCCAACGTCTCCTCCTGTGACAATGTGTACACGTGACTCCTGGGAAGTGCAGCGTTCTCCTGGAGGTTTATCACGCAATCCCTCCGTCGATGGGGTGGTAATTTGGTCGCCCTTTTCTTACAAAAAGCGATAGCCAAATCGGCATATTCTGAGGGAATGCGCACAGTGGAAACCTGGTCTGGACTCTCCACCAACGTGGCACAGATGGAAACTCCTAAACACCTACCTGAACACTCCTCTGACCACCCCTGGAGAGCCCCCTGTTTCCAGGAAATTCGGGGATTGTGACTGGCCAGCCAGGGAACCCCCAGCACCACTGGAAACGCAGGTGAATCGATAAGGAAGAAACTGATCCGCTCCCTATGATCCCCCTGCGTTACCATGTCCAGTGGAACCGTGGCCTCCCCGACCAGCCCTGACCCTAATGGTCGGGGCTATCTAAGGAGTGCACGGGGAAGGGCGGCTCTATCGGCACCAACGGAATCCCCAACCTACGGGCGAGTCCGCGATCCATAAAACTCCCAGCTGCGCCTGAATCGACTAGCGCCTTATGCTGGAGAGAGGGAGAAAACGCAGGGAAAGAAATTAATAAAAACATGTGACCAACAGGGAGCTCTGGGTGAGTTTGGTGCTGACTCACCTGGGGTGACCGAGAAGTGTTCCGCCTGCCATCTCGACTCCCAGACGAGCTCCTCCAGCACCGATCAGAAGTGTGTCCTCTCCGACCACAGCGGGTGCAGGAGGAGCCTCCTCCTCCGGTCCCCCTCAATGCAGCCCCCCCTAACTATATCGGCGTTGGAGCAGGAGGGCTGGGAGGTGGAACTGACAGGACCCCTTCTGAACATCCGCGGACAGCTAGCAGGTTGTCCAGCCGGATCGACAAGTCTATGAGTTCGTCGAGGGAGAGTGTGGTGTCCCGACAAGCTAGCTCCCTGCGGGCGTCCTCCCGGAGGCTGCACCGGTAGTGGTCCATTAGGGCCCTGTCATTCCACCCCGCACCAGCGGCCAAGGTCCGGAACTCCAACGCGAAGTCCTGCGCGCTCCTCGTCTCCTGTCTGAGGTGAAACAGTCAAACTCCGGCATTTTCTTGCAAATGACGTGCAGTTTGCACGAAAATTGCTAATGACGTGCATGACGTGCTAATGACTGCTAGAAAACCGATTTGCCCATGTCGCCAATACCTAAATCCGCCACTGCCATCCACAACACCTTAGCAAAACCGAAACCTACTTGAAGGTAAGAGCGCTCACTGTTGCTCCTAGAGGTCAGTTTCCACGTCATCTCCCAACGTCTTCAGACGTGGATGAACGTCGAATACTGACTTGTATCATGGGTGACCTGGCTGATTTAGACTGATATAGCCTAGAAATAATGTCTGGAATGGAGTGAATGGAATGGTATCAAACATATAGAAAATATGTATTTGATGTGTTGTATATACCGTTCCATTGATTCCGTTCCAGCCATTACTATGAGCCCGTCCTTCGCAATTAAGGTGTCACCAGCCGCCTGTGTTTTAGACTTATAAGGCTGGTTTCCACGTCATCTCCCGATGTCCTCAGACGTGGATGAATGTCGAATACTGACTTTTATCACTGGCGACCTGGCTGGTTTAGACTTATACTGTAAATGGCGAGATGACCCCTAGATGTTGACTAACGTGTGTGTGTGTGTGTTTGTGTGTGTGTGTGCGTGTGTGTGTGTGTGTGTGTGTGTGTGTGTATGGAGCCTACCTGCCTGTTGTTTAAGGAAGGTGCTTATGCAGCACAGCTAAGCACATTCTCCCTGTCTGTCCTCATAGGGACGTGCTCTTTATAGCAGGGCGTGGCAGAACAAGGTGAGGCGGGGAACAATGCTTGTTTGTTGTTGTTGTTTTTATTGGCCTTGACAATTGTTCACCCTCCCCTAACAAGCAATTAACACACCCATACACGTAGACACACACACACGCACGCACACACACACAAAAATAAATATGCATAACACACTTACAGTCACAAACATTCACACCCACTCACGGGAACATGAAACACACATTTTCACTCTAAATGGTTACTGCTTGCACTTTGGGATTGCATGTAGGCATATACAATTAAAAAATAAAATAGCACATACAAGCTGCATTAATTCATTTGACTAATAAATTATTGTTTTTCAAAATTATATTTTCACTGTAGAATACTATTTTTTTCACAAAACACTGAACTCTACACTGAACATATAGTATATCAAGTGATTTCAAAGCATTATAAAGTTGACAAAGCCCTGCTCTGCCTCAGACATACGAACATAGTGCAGTTAGTATGTGTGTGTGTGTGTGTGTGCGTGCGTGCGTGCGTGCGTGCGTGCGTGCGTGCGTGCGTGCGTGCGTGCGTGCGTGCGTGCGTGCGTGCGTGCGTGTGTGTGTGTGTGTGTGTGTGTGGTTGTGTGTGAGTGGGTGTGTGCGTGTGTGCCCGTGAGCTAAAGGTAAAGACAGACAGGCTCCAGAGTGTAATTGAACATGTAGCTACAACACCACAGGGAGTTGGCAGGACCTGTAGAGAACTCCTGGCACCCCTCTGAGCCTCCTACCCTCAGTGTATGTCTCCCCCTCTCCCCGGTTTTAAGTTAACAGCCTCATTTAAAAGAGCAGGCCTTCTTGACTGTCTTTCTGACTCTCTTTCTCTCTGTCTCTCTCTCTCTCAGAGTCTCTGTCTGTCTGCCTGTCTGTCTGTCTTTCTGTTGCTCTCTGCCTGCCTCTCTCTCTCTCTCTCTCTCTCTCTCTCCCTCTCTCTCTCTCTCTCTCTCTCTCTCTCTCTCTCTCTCTCTCCTCTCTCTTTCTCTCTCTCTTTCTCTACACACCCTCACTAAGCGTTCTAGTTCACCTACTTAAAACTTTTCCCCTGTCCCACTGCCATTCCCCAGTCAGATGGTGTGTGTGCGCGTGTGCGTGTCCGTGTGTCCGTGCATTTGTGTTTGGGAGCATCGTGTTCTGTCTTGTCTAATTAGCAGAGTATTGAGGAGCCTGTTTCTCTCCATGTCGCCCCATTTCTCAGTGTCACATTTCACAGACCCCGAACACGGTAATGCTGCTGGAACCAAAAGGACTATAAAAAAGAAAAGTGACACAAACACACACACCTATAGTACAAACACACACAAACAAACACACACATACACACACACAGGAAGGAAGGAAGTACCTGATTGGAGCTGATTAAATATGATAGTTGGTAGGATGATGTCACCTGGCGCCCGCTGTGGCCTTCCTGTCCGTCTGTGCGTGAGTGTGTGTTTGCGTGTGCACTTCACCAGAGGTAACGTTACTCTGTAGTTGTTGTAAGTTGGCTAAAATGTAATTGAGCGTTGGTTCCGTAGAAGGCTTTTTATGAAGTCTGTCTGTGATCTCTTCAAACAGACTTGGTGAAATAGCAAACTTTACAAGAGAGGGGAACTGTAAATATCAGAGTGGTGTTGACAAAGCACACACACATTCACATGCACACACACGGCAAAACACTTTCACGAGGGATACAGGCAACATAGAACACACATGTGTGTGTATGCACACACACATAGCAGACACTCTTATCCAGATTAACTAGTGTTAAGTGCCTTGCTCAATGGCACATTAACAAGCTTTTCACCTAGGTGGCTTAGGGATTCAAACCAGCAACCATTGGGTTGCTGGCCCACATACAATTAGTGGTGTCATGCCCATAGGGGACACAGGTGCACGTGCCCCCTCAGAATACCTTTTTTAAAATAAAATGTTGTTGTTGCCGATGGTCTTTCACTCTAATACTATAAGCCACCTTGCAATTTTATGAAGTTGCCTTTCGCTAGTCCAGATAGGTTACCAATCTCACAATTTCATAACTAGCTACCAAGAAGCCATTTCAGGCAATCAATCAAGCTAGCTTGTCTAACTATATTAGCTGGCATACCTGCTGGCAAGGTTGGTCGACTTAAACAAATCTACTTTGAAACAAAAGGATACACCTCACACACATGGTTATGGGCTTAAACAAAGAAGACACCTGTACCATGTCAGAAATAGAGATGGAAATGTATGAAATGTAGTTTGCATCCGAATATTACACTTCATGTGCATCACAGAAGACTGAAAAATATCAAAACTGTTTGACATAGAAACATCAGATTTTCATCGGAAAAAATAAATCTTTATTAATTATAAACAATATTAATAACAATTCCACCTATGAGGCCAAAGACGACTAAAGAAGTATGCTTACCAACTTGGAACACACTGTTTGAATCAAAGTTGTTTTCACATCATACATGTTTTTTTTATACATAGAATAAGCAAATGATCATGGCTCTAGATTGCAGGAAAAAGATGTTTCAGGTGTTTGAAAAACGCAATTTACGGTCCGGGGGCCTAGCCCTCCTCCGGACCACCCCAGAGCCATCCTCACGTACATTGTGCAACCCTCAGATTTCTGGGGTGCATGATTCCTGAAATACACACACACACACACACACACACACACACACACACACACACACACACACACACACACACACACACACACACACACACACACACACACACACACACACACACACACACACACACACACACGCACACATGCACACACATGCACACACACACAGTAACTGTATACACAGACTATGTGTATACGGAGTTGGATTTTAGACCAACTCAGGAGAAGTGCATACCATACCTCTGTATTACTCGTGAATGTTCCATCCCTGGACAAAAAAGTAGATGAGCTCAGGGCGAGGATTTCCTTCCAGAGAGACATCAGGGACTGTGACATACAGTTGAAGTCGGTAGATTACATACACCGAAGCAAAATACATTTACAGTTTTTCACAATTCCTGACATTTAATCCAAATAAAAATTCCCTGTCTTAGGTCAGATAGGATCACCACCTTATTTTAAGAATGTGAAATGTCTAAATAATATTATTTATTTTTAGCTTGTATTTCTTTCATCACATTCCCAGTGGATCAGAAGTTTGCATACACTCAATTAGTATTTGGTAGCATTGCCTTTAAATTGTTTAACTTCTCTGGGATAGATGGCAGTATTTTCACGTCCGGATGAAAAGCGTGTAGTAAACTGCCTGCTACTCAGGCCCAGAATGTAAGATATGCATATTATTAGTAGATGTGGGTAGAAAACACTCTGACGTTTCTAAAACTGTTTGAATCATGTCTATGAGTGTAACAGAACTTATTTGGCAGGCGAAACCCCGAGGACAAACCATTCTGACTTTTTTTTTTTTTGAGGTCACCCTCTTTTCAATGAGATTTCATTGGGAATCCAGATTTCTAAGGGACCTTCTTGCAGTTTCTATCGCTTCCACTGGATGTCAACAGTCTTTAGAAATTGGTTGAGGTTTTTCCTTTGAGAAATGAAGAAGGAACACTGTTCAGAATGAGGCTCGAGAGAAGTGTACTCTTTGTTAGAGGCGCAATACACAGAGGCTCGCTACACTTTGTTTTCCTTCGGTATCGAACACAGATTATCCCGTCTTCAATTTGATTGATTATTTACGTTAAAAAATACTTAAAGTTGTATTACAAAAGTAGTTTGAAATGTTTGGACAAAGCTTACAGGTAACTTTTGAGATATTTTGTAGTCACGTTGCGCAAGTTGGAACCAGTGTTTTTCTGGTTCTTGGATATATATCGACGGAATTAACTTCTTATGGCTGAAGGGGCAGTATTGAGTAGCTTGGATGAAAGGTGCCCATTGTAAACGGCCAGCTCCTCAGTCTCAGTTGCTAATATATGCATATTATTATTAGTATTGTATAGAAAACACTTTAAAGTTTCTAAAACTGTTTGAATTAAGTCTGTGAGATTAACAGAACTCATATGGCAGGCAAAAACCTGAGAAGTTCCACTTCCTGTTTGGATTTTTTCTTGGGGTGCCATATTTTCAACCAAGCTCTTATTGAATATAAAGAGAGATATGGACGGGTTTTCACTTCCTACGGCTTCCACTAGATGTCAACAGTCAATAGAACTTAGTCTGATGACTCTAATTTGAAGGGGATTCGAAGGAGACAGGAATGAGTAATCACTGCCATGAGGTGCCCACGCATTGAACTGGCGCGTTCACGTGAGAGTGAGCTCCGTTCCTTCTCTCAATTGAAGTCGATTTAATTCTCCGGTTGGAACGTTATTCAAGATGTATGTTAACAACATTCTAAAGATTGATTCAGTACATCGTTTGACATGTTTCTACTGACTGTAACGGAACGTTTGGACATTTCGTCACGTTATAGTGGTCGCGCTTTGAGACTTTGGTTAGGGTATTTGGTAAACAATTCGAAAGTAGCTAATTCCTAGGACTGCATTCTGATGAATTCATCAAAGGTAAGGAAACATTTATCATGTATTTTCTGGTTTCTGTTGAGTCCAACATGGTGGCTAATTTGGCTAATCATCTGAGCTCCGTCTCAGATTATTGCATGGTTTATATTTCCGTAAAGTTTTTTTGAAATCTGACACAGCGGTTGCATTAAGGAGAGGTATATCTATAATTCTGTGTATTACTTGTATTATCATTTATATTTATGTTGAGTATTTCTGTTGAAACGATGTGGCTATGCAAAGTCACTTGATGTTTTTGCAACTAGTGAATCTAATACCTCAATGTAAACTCAGATTTTTTTATATAAATATGAACTTAATCAAACAAAACATGCATGTATTGTGTAACATGAAGTCCTATGAGTGTCATCTGATGAAAATAATCGAAGGTTAGTGATTAATTTTATCTCTATTCTGGTTTTTGTGAAAGCTATCCTTAGCTGGAAAAAATGGCTGTGGTTATTGTGGTTTTGTGGTGACCTAACATAATCGTTTGTAGTGCTTTCGCTGAAAAGCCTATTTGAAATCGGACACTTTGGTGGGATTAACAACAATCTGAAGCCATTCTTGTGATTGTTGTGATTGTTGTGACTTTGCCATTGTGGTTGTTTGTAGGCTTGTGTGGTCTTAGTGAGTCTATGATCGTATGCTATCCATTTGTATTTATTGTATGCTGCTCTTTCTATGCCATTTTAATATTTGAGAAATTAACCAATGATATTAGGCCACTCTTGGCCATGATTACAGACACCTGTGTGTCTTGACACTATATATAAACGAGTCATCCCGCAGTGTCTTTGATTGTACCCTGATGAAGACAGCTTGCCTGTCGAAACGTTGGTAAATTAAATATTTTTGCATCTGCGCTCCTAGAGTGTGCGGCTCTCCTTTATTTTTAAATTAACAACAAGATTACCCTTAAAATGATATAAGACACATGAATGTCTGAGGAATTTTAATTATGAGATTTCTGTTTTTTTAATTTGGCGCCCTGCACTTCGACTGGCTGTTGTCATATCGATCCCGTTAACGGGACTGCAGCCATAAGAAGTTAATCGAACAAAAGGACCATTTTTGATGTTTATGGGACATATTGGAGTGCCAACAGAAGAAGCTCGTCAAAGGTAAGGCATGAATTATATCTTTATTTCTGCGTTTTGTGTCGCGCCTGGAGGGTTGAAATATGATTGTCTGTGTTTGTTTGCTTGGGTGCTATCCTCAGATAATAGCATCGTTTGCTTTTGCCGTACAGCATTTTTTAAATCTGACACGTTGGCTGGATTCACAACAACTGTAGCTTTAATTTGGTATATTGAATGTGTGATTTCATCAAAGTTAAATTTTTATAGTAATTTATTTGAATTTGGCGCTCTGCATTTTCACTGGACGTTGGCCAGTTGGGACGCTAGCGTCCCACATATCCCAGAGAGGTTAACTTGGGTCAAATGTTTCGGGTAGCCCTCCACAACCCTCCCACAATAAGTTGGGTGAATTTTGGCACATTCCTCCTGACAGAGCTGGTGTAACTGAGTCAGGTTTGTAGGCCTCCTTGCTCGCACACGCTTTTTCAGTTCTGCCCACAAATGTTCTATGGGATTGAGGTCAGGGCTTTGTGATGGCCACTCCAATAGCTTGACTTTGTTGTTCTTAAACTTCATCGGGATAGGGGGCAGCATTTCGACTTTGAACAAATTGCGAGCCCAAACGGAATTTCCTCCTACTCTGTCCCAGAAGATAATACATGCATATTATTATTACTATTGTATAGAAAACACTCTGACGTTTCTAAAACTGTTTGAATTATGTCTGTAAGTATAACAGAACTCATTTGGCAGACAAAAATCTGAGAAGAGGTCAAAACAGGAAGTGAGAACTCGATTTTCAAAACAGTGTCAAATGATACCCCTTCTAGTTATGGATGAGCAAACGCTTCCTAGGGCTTCCACTAGATGTCACCGTCCTTAAATTTTAGTTATATGATTCTACTATAAAGGAGGGGCTCATAGGAGCTATTTTACTGAGTGGTCGTCAGAAACATTCAGTCTCTTTTGGCGCGCTCACGAGAGAGAGTGCTCTCGTTCCAATGCTCTTTCTTCAGACAATGAAATTCTCCGGTTGGATCCTTATTGATGATTAATGTAAAACGCATACTAAATATGGATTACATACATTTTGACCTGTTTCTACGACCTGTAACGGAACTTTTTGAGTTTTTTTCTGGCAGGATTGCTCGTGCGTCATGAAAATGGATTCCTGGGCTGAACATGCTAACAACAAGTGGCTAAATGATGGGCTTTATGGAACTTTTCAGTCATTTATTGTCGATCTGGGAATCCTGGGAGTGCCTTCTGATGAAGTTATTCGAAGGTAAGTGCATATTGATAGTGTTTTTGTAGCTTTTGTTGACGCCAAAATGGCGACTATTTCTTTGGCTGGATTGTGCTCTGAGCTTCGTTCTCAGATTAATCTTTTTCCGTAAAGATTATTTTGAAATCTGACACAGCGGTTGCACAGAGGATAAGTTTATCTTTAATTATGTGAATAACACTTGCATCTTTTATCAATGTTTATTATGAGTATTTCTGCAAAATCACCGGATGTTTTGGAATCAAAACATTACTGCACGTAACGCGCCAATGTAAACTGAGATTTTTTTTATATATATATATGCACATTATCGAACAAAACATAAATGTATTGTGTAACATGATGTTATATGACTCATCTGATGAAGATGTTCAAAGGTTAGTGATTAATTTTATCTCTATTTGTGGGTTTTGTGAAAGCTACCTTTGCTGTGAAAGAAATGTCTGTGCTTTTTTGGATTTGGTGGTGAGCTAACATAAATATATGTTGTGTTTTCGCTGTAAAACATTTAAAAAATCGGACATGTTGGCTGGATTCACAAGATGTTTATCTTTCATTTGCTGTATTGGACTTGTTAATGTGTGAAAGTTAAATATTTCAAAAAATATTTTTGAATTTCCCGCGCTGCCTTTTCAGTGGATTGTGGGGGGGAACTAGCGGAACCCCAGTCCTAGACAGGTTTAAGCTATTTTGCCACAACTTTGGAAGTATGCTTGGGGTCATTGCCCATTTGGAAGACCCATTTGCGACCAAGATTTAACTTCCTGACTGATGTCTTGACATGTTGCTTCAATATATCCACATACTTTTCCTGCCTCATGATGCCATCTATTTTGTGATGTGCACCAGTCCCTCCTGCAGAAAAGCACCCCCACAACATGATGCTGCCACCGCTGTGCTTCACGGTTGGGATGGTGTTCTTCGGATTGCAAGCCTCCCCCTTTTTCCTCCAAACATAACGATTGTCATTATGGACAAACAGTTCTATTTTTGTTTCATCAGACCAGAGGACATTTCTCCAAAAAGTACGATCTTTGTCCCCATGTGCAGTTGCAAACCGTAGTCTGGCTTTTTTATGCTGGTTTTGGAGTGGCGGCTTCTTCCTTGCTGAGCGGCCTTTCAGGTTATGTCGATATAGGACTAATTTTACTGTGGATATAGATACTTTTGTACCTGTTTCCTCTATCATCTTCACAAGGTCCTTTGTTGTTGTTCTGGGATTGATGTGCACTTTTCGCCCCAAGTACGGAATCATGGCTCTCTCCATATATATTATCATTTTCCATATAGCCAGCAGGGTTCATTGTCCCCGTCCATACAGCCAGCGGGGATCTCCGTACATCGTTGGGACAGGTAGAAAGAACTCTCTAGGGAAAATAAAGGCGGAGGTGTATGTTTCATGATTAACTACTCATGGTGTGATTGTGGTAACGTATAGGAACTCAAGTCCTTTTGTTCTCCCGATCTGGAATACCTCACTATCAAATGCAGACCGCATTACCTCCCGAGAAAATTATCTTTGGTCATCTTCACAGCAGTGTATATTCCCCCTCAAGCCAACACCGCAACGGTTCTCAAGGAACTACACTGGACTTTGTGCAAACTGGAAATTGCATCTACTGAGGCTGCATTTATTGTAGCTTGGGACTTTAATAAAGCAAATCTACCAAAATATTATCAACACATTGCCTAAGCTACTTGCTCATCAAGAATTCTTGACCATTCCTCCTTCCCTTCTGGCGCGGCTACAAAGCCCTCCCCCGCCCTCTCTTTGGCAAATCAGATCACGCCTCCATTCTGATTCCCTTCTTATAGGCAGAAACATTAACAGGAAGTACGCGTGGTAAGAACTGTTCAACATTGGTCTAACCAATAGGAATGTATGCATCAAGATTGTTTGGATCAAGCGGACTGAGACATGTTCCGGGTAAAACATTCGCTTACAACTGAAAGCGTGAACCACCCCATTTAACCATGGAAAGGTGACTGGGAACATGGACGAGTACAAACAGTCCAGCTATGCCCTCTGTAAGTCAATCAAACAGGCAAAATGTCAGTACAGGGACAAAGTGAAGTCACAATTCAACGTCTCAGACATGATGGGAATTTGGCAGGGACAGCAGACAATCATCGATTAAAAAGAACACCGATGCCTTGTTCCCAGACAAACTAGACACCTTCTTCGCCAACATCGAGGAAAAAATTGTGGCGCCGATACGGGCCACCACCACTCACGAGGACTGTGAGTTCTTGTTCTCCATGACCAACGTGAGTAAGTCATATAAGCGTGTCAGCCCTCGCAAGGCTGCTGGCCCAGACGGCATACATAGCCACATCCTCAGAGCATGTGCAGATCAGCTGGCTGGAGTGTTGACAGACATATCCAATCTCTGCCTGTCCCAATCTGTTGTCCCCACTCCCTTCAAGATGTCCACCATTGTTCCTGTACCCAAGAAAGCAAAGGTAACTGAACTAAATTACTATTGCCTGGTAGCACTCTCTTCTGTCATCATGAAGTGATGTGAGATGCTAGATTTTCACGCCCCTGTGGAAATATAATTAGCATAATAAAAAATCCCCATAACAATCCGTCAGTTTAAGCAAGAGATACTGTATCTGTTTTTTTGCATTGATTTGTCTCAATCCACCATCTGTCTATGTCGCACTTCCGCATCTGAGGTAAAAGGTGACAGAGCTAGAGCAGTGTTTGACAGACCATGAGACATCCCAAAAATCGGTCTTCTCACAAAACGTCTGTAGCGTCTGAACAGTTTTCCCTATAAACCACCCCCCTATGGCAAGATGTGACACTCATGGACATGGTGGTGTTCCCCGTTTTGCTCTACACCAGCGTCTCGGGACTCGTCTGATGTCGGTATGGCCAATCTGCCAACTTCTGTAGGTAGTGTCCGAACAGTATGGGCTACAGACTAATTTGACCCCTCTATGAGACTCTCTTAAACACGTACATGTTGGTTGTTTTGCTCTAGGATGCGCACAGGCCTCACCAGACTCATCAGATAGTCCCTGGCATCAGTTGAAAACATTTATGGAATTATACTGTATCTGGTGACTGTTTAGAGCTCAAAATGAAAGGGTCAAATACATTGTGAAATTTAGTTTTTAATATATCTCAGATACAGGACAGACATTTCAGAACAAACTTCCTTTGGATTTTTTGGGGGGGACTGTCTGTTGTTCCATGTAGTGAATCTGTTATCTTCTTGACGCACGGATCCCTTTACCGGGATCATTTTCGTAAACAACCGCTGAATTGCAGAGCGCCAAATTCAAAACAAATACTAAAAATATTTATTTTCATGAAATCGCAAGTGAAATATACCAAAACACAGTTTAGCTTGTTGTTAATCCACCTATCGTGTCAGATTTTGAAAATATGCTTTACAGCGAAAGCAATCCAAGCGTTTGTGAGTTGATCGATCACTAGACAAAACATTAAGAACACCTAGCAGCCATGTAGATTGGTCACGAAATCCAGAAAAGCAATAAAATTAATCGCTTACCTTTGATGATCTTTGGATGTTTGCACTCACGAGACTCCCAGTTACACAATAAATGTTCCTTTTGTTCGATAAAGATTATTTTTATATCAAAAAACCTCCATTTGTTTGGCGCGTTATGTTCAGTATTCCACAGCCTTAGGCAAGTCATCAAGGCTTGACGAAAATTCCATATAGTATCCGTAAAGGTCGTAGAAACATGTCAAATGTTTTTAATAATCAATCCTCAGGTTGTTTTTAACATCAATAATCGATCATTTTTCAACCGGACTGTAAACTATTCAATACTGGAGAGAAAGAAAATGTCGAGCAACCAGTGTCGCGCGCAAGAACTAATTGGAGGGACATCCGTTTATCCACTGACGCGTTTTGATAAATCCCGATCATTTTTCAAAATAAAAGCTTGAAACTATGTCTATAGACTTTTCACACCCTGAGGAAGCCACAGGAAAAGCAATCTGGTTGATATCCCTTTAAATGGAGGATAGGCAGGCAATGGAACAGGGATTTTTCAAAATAGAAGTCACTTCCGGGTTGGATTTTCTCAGGTTTTCGCCTGCAAAATCAGTTCTGTTAGACTCACAGACAATATTTTGACCGTTTTGGAAACTTTAGAGTGTTTTCTATCCTACTCTGTCAATTATATGCATATTCAAGCATCTGGACCTGAGAAATAGGCAGTTTACAATGGGAACGTTATTTTTCCAAACATAACAATTCTGCCCCCTAGCTTCAAGAGGTAATGCATTTGTATTATCTAATAGCATGTAGGACAAAAATAATGTTTCATCAAGTATTTTTTTTTGATACTTCAAGGGGTCTTCAAATTCAAAATCAAATAGCAAAATGATCCTTGGTATCCTTCTTAAAGCTATTCCATATAGCTTAGTAAAACTTGAGAATGTTGTTGCATTGTATTGTGTTACAAAATGTCAAATTTTAGAGTGGCCTTTTATTGTTCCCAGGACAAGGTGCACCTGTGTAATGATCATGCTGTTTAATCAGCTTCTTTATATGCCACACCTGTCAGATGGATGGATTATCTTGGCAAAGGAGAAATGCTTACAAATTTGTGCACAAAATTTGAGAGAAATAAGCTTGTTGTGCATATGGAACATTTCTGGGATCTTCATTTCAGCTCATGAGAAACAATGGGAAACAACACTTTACATGTTGCATTTCTATTTGTGTTCAGTATACATTTCGGACTCTGACACTGCTTGTTCTAATATTTATACATTCATTTTCTTTTGGGGATTTGTGTGTATTAATTTGTATTGTTAGGTATTACTGCACTGTTGTGCAGTGGAAAGCCTTTCAAGAAGAGTGGAGTCTGTTAAAGCAGCAAAGAGGAGAACAACTCTTTATTAATGCCCTTGATTTTGGAATGAGATGTTAGACAAGCAGGTGTCCACATACTTTTGGTCATGTAGTGTATGTGGTCACGTCCAATAAAATTAGATTTGATTTCATTTGAAACACGCACACTCATTTTCATGGAAACATAAGCTGTCATGAACTGACATTCCTCAAACCCCAGACCCCAGAGCAGTGCAAATTACAAGCACTATACCCTCCCCTCTGACCACTCTCATTTGATAGGAACAACCTGCCTGTGTCAAAGTAGTGTAGCGTGTGTGTGTGTGTGTGTGTGTGTGTGTGTGTGTGTGTGTGTGTGTGTGTGTGTGTGTGTGTGTGTGTGTGTGTGTGTGTGTGGGTGGGTGGGTGGGTGGGTGGGTGGGTGGGTGGGTGGGTGGGTGGGTGTGTGTGTGTGTGTGTGTGGGTGGGTGTGTGTTTGGGTGGGTGAGAGAGAGTGTGTGTGCAATGTGTGCCGTGTGTGCCATGTGTGTGTGTGTGTGTTATGAGTACAGTTACTAAGCTTGTAAAAACAGAGGGACATTCAACACCTGAGCCTGACTGTGTGGGAATGGTCATTCCCCTGTCACAGGGTCATTAGGTCAAACACCAGAAACAGGGTTTACACCCGACACACACACACACACACACACACACACACACACACACACACACACACACACACACACACACACACACACACACACACACACACACACACACACACACACACACACACACACACACACTGAGCAGAGAGCTACCACATGACAGCAGCTGTCCACGTGCTGTACAATACAGTGTGAACACAGGGTCAGTTGGTGGTCAGACCACACATACCAGCTGGTCTGCTCATTGTTACATAGAGGTGATGCCAGTGGACTTGGACTAGATCAAGGGTGGCCAAAGTAAGGCCGGGCACTTCAATCCGGGCCGCGAGACATACTACTACTACTACTACCACCGCTACTACTACTACTGCTACTACTACTACTACTACTGCTACTGCTACTATTACTACAACTGCTACTACTACTACTACTACCGCTACCACTACTACTGCTACTACTACTACTACTACTACTACTACTACTACTACTACTGCTACTGCTACTACTACTACTAATACTACTACTTCTACTGCTACTGCTACTACTACTACTAATACTAATACTACAACAACTACTACAATGACTCCTCCTCCTACGGCAACTACTACTACAACAATGACTACTTCTCCTACTACTACTACTACTACTACTACTACTACTACTACTACTACTACTACAATTACTACTACTACTACTACTACAACAATGACTACTTCTACTACTACTACTACTACTACTACAATTACTACTACTACTACTACTACTACTACTACTACTACTACTACTACTACTACTACTACTACTACTACTACTACTACTACAATGACTACTTCTACTACTACTACTACTACTACTACTACTACTACTACTACTACATTAATGACTACTTCTACTACTACTACTACAACAATGACTACTTCTACTACTACTACTACTACTGCTACAACAACACTGACTACTTCTACTACTTCTACCACTACTACTACTACTGCTACTACTACTACTACTACTACAACTACTTTACTGACTGACTACTATAAGACTACTACAACAACTACGAGAATGACTCCTCCTCCTACGACAAAGACGACTACTACTACTACAACAACGACTACTACTATGGTGACTACGATGACTACGACGATAACTACTACTTCAATGACTACCACTACTGCTACAACAACTACTGCTACTATGACTATTACTACTACGGCTACTACTACTACAATGACTACTACTACTACTACTACTTTACGACTGACTACTATAAGACTACTACAACAACTACGAGAATGACTCCTCCTTCTACGACAAAGACGACTACTACAACAACGACTACTACTATGGTGACTACGATGACTACGACGATAACTACTAGTTCAATGACTACCACTACTGCTACAACAACTACTGCTACTATGACTATTACTACTATGACTACTACTACTACAATGACTACTACTACTACTACCACTACTACTACTACTACTACTACTACTACTTTACGACTGACTACTATAAGACTACTACAACAACTACGAGAATGACTCCTCCTCCTACGACAAAGACGACTACTACTACTACAACAACGACTACTACTATGGTGACTACGATGACTACGACGATAACTACTACTTCAATGACTACCACTACTGCTACAACAACTACTGCTACTATGACTATTACTACTACGACTACTACTACTACAATGACTACTACTACTACTACTGCAATGACTACTACTACTACTACGTCTGCTACTACTACTAAGAATATTACAATTAATACTACACTGACTACTACTACTACTACTACTAGAATTAATACTACACTGACTACTACTACTACTACTACAATTAATACTACACTGACTACTACTACTACTACTACAATTAATACTACACTGACTACTTCTGCTACTACTACAACAATGACTACTACTACTACTACTACTACTATGACTACTACTACTACTACTACTACTACTACTACTACTACTACTACTACTACTACTACTACAATTACTACTACTACTACTACTACTACTACTATGACTACAACTACTACTACTACTATTCCCACTACTACCTCTACTACTACTGCTATGACTACTACTACTGATAATAATAGTAATACTAATACTATGACTACTACACTGCCTACTACTACTACTACTACTACTACTGCTACTACTACTACTACAAAGAATACGACTACTACTACAACTACTACTACTACTACTACTACTACTGGTACTACTATACATGGAATTTACCTCTCCACTGTTTTTGTGTTTTAGTTAGGCTTCCTTTCTTCTTTAGCCCTCTTCTCTCAGAGAGAGGAGAGTAATCAGGCCCATGCTGTAATTGGGCCAGTCATGTTATTTTAGGTTTGGAGCTCACAGTAATTACACGGAGAGTGGGAGGGAGAGAGTGACAGAGAGAGAAAGAGAGAGAGCGAGGGAGAGAGAGAGCGAGAGAGAGAGAGATACAGAGAGAGAGGGAGAGAGAGGGCCTGAGAGTAGGAGAGAGAAAGAGAGAAAGAGAGAGAGAGAGGGCAAGAGAAAGGGGGGGTAGCATGGAGGTGAATTGGGCCTATATTGGACCTCTCCGCGTTCGTACGTCATAGTGGTTTATAGTTACAAAGACTATGTTATCACTACAACTTCTCTGACCCTTTCTTACACTTATATTCAGCACTCACTCTCAGATGGACATTTGGAGTTGGGTTGGGGAGACTTCCATACACTGTGTGTACTTGCAAATACACATGTATGAAAGTGCATTACTGTCACTAGGCATATTGTGTGCTGACCAGTGCATTTCAGTTAGGCAACAATATTATTAGCCCAGCATTGCAGTAATTTAAGTGTGATCAGTGCTTTGTATCTATAGACAGAGAGTGTCATTGGGTTCAAACTCTGAAGCTAGTCTAGTTGTTTCTCAAACCCTGGTCCGTGGTTACAACAATTAAGATTCAATGAAAAAGAATGTCACGTTGACAGTAATGTATGCTTTTCTCTGAACCTTCCGGAACTTCCGTCAGGCAATCTAGAACATTTACAACTTCAGTACACTATAAAACAGTAATTTCCTCAGAAGAATGTGTGGCGTAGTTAAGACAGACGTATCTTATCATGCTGGAGATGGCTGTTGGATATTTCAGTGTGTGTGTATTTTGTTGTATGCCTGCGTGTGGCCGATGATGACATCATCTCTCAGCGCCCTGCCACGGCACCTGCAGGACAGGAAGTGGTGTTGAGGTGAATCATAACCTCAGCCTCTCTTATTTCACCTAGCCAGCATTACATACAGGAGACACACACATGCAGTCGGGCACAGAGTGAGACTTTACATGCATATGTAACCCTAATTATTTGACTTAAATACCAATCACCTTCTCCGAACGGCCAGTGGGTTCAATGGTAAAGAGTCGGATTACAATCACGTTCTTTAGGCTACATCTCTATCACTTCGCTTCTCTGTCACTCACACATCTCTCCCGTGAATTCTCCTCGCGTACAGTTAAGTCTGTGAATGGTATTTTCAGAATGAGAGTCCCATCAAAATCTTAACGGCAATGCCATAATAAAAGTCTCAGATACACATCAAATCAAATCAAGTTTATTTTATATAGCCCTTCGTACATCAGCTAATATCTCGAAGTGCTGTACAGAAACCCAGCCTAAAACCCCAAACAGCAAGCAATGCAGGTGTAGAAGCACGGTGGCTAGGAAAAACTCCCTAGAAAGGCCAAAACCTAGGAAGAAACCTAGAGAGGAACCAGGCTATGAGGGGTGGCCAGTCCTCTTCTGGCTGTGCCGGGTGGAGATTATAACAGAACATGGCCAAGATGTTCAAAATGTTCATAAATGACAAGCATGGTCAAATAATAATCAGGAATAAATGTCAGTTGGCTTTTCATAGCCGATCATTAAGAGTTGAAAACAGCAGGTCTGGGACAGGTAGGGGTTCCATAACCGCAGGCAGAACAGTTGAAACTGGAACAGCAGCAAGGCCAGGTGGACTGGGGACAGCAAGGAGTCATCATGCCCGGTAGTCCTGATGTATGGTCCTAGGGCTCAGGTCCTCCGAGAGAGAGAAAGAAAGAGAGAAGGAGAGAATTAGAGAGAGCATACTTAAATTCACACAGGACACTGGATAAGACAGGAGAAGTACTCCAGATATAACCAACTGACCCTAGCCCCCCGACACATAAACTACTGCAGCATAAATACTGGAGGCTGAGACAGGAGGGGTCAGGAGACACTGTGGCCCCATCCGATGATACCCCCGGACAGGGCCAAACAGGAAGGATATAACCCCACCCACTTTGCCAAAGCACAGCCCCCGCACCACTAGAGGGATATCTTCAACCACCAACTTACAATCCTGAGACAAGGCCGAGTATAGCCCACAAAGATCTCCACCACAGCACAAACCAAGGGGGGGGGGGGGGGGGGGGCGCCAACCCAGACAGGAAGATCACGTCAGTAACTCAACCCACTCAAGTGACGCACCCCTCCTAGGGACGGCATGAAAGAGCACCAGTAAGCCAGTGACTCAGCCCCTGTAATAGGGTTAGAGGCAGAGAATCCCAGTGGAGAGAGGGGAACCGGCCAGGCAGAGACAGCAAGGGCGGTTCGTTGCTCCAGAGCCTTTCCGTTCACCTTCACACTCCTGGGCCAGACTACACTCAATCATATGACCTACTGAAGAGATAAGTCTTCAGTAAAGACTTAAAGGTTGAGACCGAGTCTGCGTCTCTCACATGGGTAGGCAGACCATTCCATAAAAATGGAGATCTATAGGAGAAAGCCCTGCCTCCAGCTGTTTGCTTAGAAATTCTAGGGACAATTAGGAGGCCTGCGTCTTGTGACCGTAGCATACGTGTAGGTATGTACGGCAGGACCAACTCGGAAAGATAGGTAGGAGCAAGCCCATGTAACGCTTTATAGGTTAACAGTAAAACCTTGAAATCAGCCCTAGCCTTAACAGGAAGCCAGTGTAGGGAAGCTAGCACTGGAGTAATATGATCAAATTTCTTGGTTCTAGTCAGGATTCTAGCAGCCGTATTTAGCACTAACTGGAGTTTATTTAGTGCTTTATCCGGGTAGCCGGAAAGTAGAGCATTGCAGTAGTCTAACCTAGAAGTAACAAATGCATGGATTAATTTTTCTGCATCATTTTTGGACAGAACATTTCTGATTTTTGCAATGTTACGTAGATGGAAAAAAGCTGTCCTTGAAACAGTCTTGATATGTTCGTCAAAAGAGAGATCAGGGTCCAGAGTAACGCCGAGGTCCTTTACAGTTTTATTTGAGACGACTTTACAACCATTAAGATTAATTAACACATGACACATTTCTGATTATAAAACATATACATATACAGTATTTCTTATTCCAAAACAACGCATAAAAATACAGTACAAGCACTTTCTTATGAAGTCTTATATTGATTAAAACATATTCAATGCAGCATAAAAGGTACACAATTCAGTGGATTTTCATGAATATATAACAGCTTAACAAATGTCCTTTCCTGCCTGTTGCATTTAACTGCTCATTTTTTTTCTGACCCACATTAACATCTGACAGTCTGGTTTCTACGTCTGTATGTCTACACATGCAAGATACATTTACACATACGTACGTAGAACCAGACCATTTTTTCAGAATCTAAATGAGGGAGGCCTTGTCCGTTGTCAGTCTCCTCCTTTGTTTCATCTTCTTCTGACCTCTTCCTCATTTTGTCGGACTGACTCACCAGGAGACGCACGACCGTTAACGGACGTTACCACATCGAAACTCGTGCTCACTGTCCCCAGACTGTAGTTTCAGTGGAAATTTTTAAACATTTGCTGAGCACATTTGTGTGTTTCTCCAGACCGGTTCTCACAGGACAGGGAGAGGGACCAGAGGAGGAAGGGAGCATATGAACGACTAGAAAGAGTGACAAAGCAGAAATTGTTAGATGAGAGGAGAACCAAGGAGGGGTGGAGGACAGTTCATTGGAATGACTGGACTTAAAATAAAAAAGGGAACTTGAAGTTTCAGAAATAAAGTAGATCACATTTTTGTCAGCTGGTTTTGTGAGATCAGGTTCTGACCAGTCCAGAAGGATTCTGATTGGTAGGTCAGTCTCTGCACCCCACATTATAGACTATGATATTTTTATTTCTGCTGAATGATGGAATGCTAGCTATGTGTCCTATTACAGAGGGAGAGGTGATGGAATGCCAGCTATGTGTCCTATTACAGAGGGAGAGGTGATGGAATGCCAGCTATGTGTCCTATTACAGAGGGAGAGGTGATGGAATGCCAGCTATGTGTCCTATTACAGAGGGAGAGGTGATGGAATGCCAGCTATGTGTCCTATTACAGAGGGAGAGGTGATGGAATGCCAGCTATGTGTCCTATTACAGAGGGAGAGGTGATGGAATGCCAGCTATGTGTCCTATTACAGAGGGAGAGGTGATGGAATGCCAGCTATGTGTCCTATTACAGAGGGAGAGATGATGGAATGCCAGCTATGTGTCCTATTACAGAGGGAGAGGTGATGGAATGCCAGCTATGTGTCCTATTACAGAGGGAGAGGTGATGGAATGCTATCTGTGTGTCCTATTACAGAGGGAGAGGTGATGGAATGCTAGCTATGTGTCCTATTACAGAGGGAGAGGTGATGGAATGCTATCTGTGTGTCCTATTACAGAGGCAGAGGTGATGGAATATAATTAAACACAGCCATGGTGCTCTTGACCTCAGATTTGGACCAGTGTTAAACTAGTGAGAACCAGTGTGTATGTGTGACAGTAATTTTGGCACTAATTTCAGTTTCAATCTGTCTACTTACTCTGATCCTCACGTGAGAAACCCCTCCACCCCCCAACCCCACCCCAAGGCTGTGTTCCCTCCAGTATTACATAGAGGAAGAGGATGCTGAGAGACCCCTCCACCCCAAGGCTATGTTCCCTTTATTACTACATAGCGGAAGAGGAAGCCTCACTTTCACTTCCTGTGTGTGGCAGGAGTCTGGAGAGAGAAATAGAGACAGAGATAGACAGAAGGAGAGAGAGAGAGACAGAGAGAGAGACAGAGAGAGAGACAGAGAGAGAGACAGAGAGAGAGAGAGACAGACAGACAGACAGACAGACAGACAGACAGACAGACAGACAGACAGACAGACAGACAGACAGACAGACAGACAGACAGACAGACAGACAGACAGACAGACAGACAGACAGACAGACAGACAGAAATAATCTGGAGAGAGAAAGAAAAATAGATGGGTTTTCTCATTTGGGCAAAAGTCCGTCCTCGGTCCTCTCTCCTCCATCCTTTCTCCTCCACTCAAGTGGTTGAGTGGTCGACGAGTGTGTCAATTCGTTTGTAGGCAAACGGAAGAGTGTCCTCCTCTCCTCTATAGTTTATTTTTGGCGAGGAAGCACAAGTGTAGCTTAAGTTTTGTCAGAGGAGAAAAACATGCACATGTTTATTAAAAACAATATGCTACTTATTGTTTTATCTATAAAATGTCTTGCACATTTGTTTTGATCACTTTCCACATTTATTTTGGGATCCACCCCTCTAAAGGTAATTTCTTTTGGGATCCACCCCTCTAAAGGTAATTTATATTGGGATTCACCCCTCTAAAGGTCATTTATTTTGGGATCCACCACTCTAAAGGTTATTTATATTGGGATCCACCCCTCTAAAGGTTATTTATATTGGGATCCACCCCTCTAAAGGTAATTTATATTGGGATCCACCCCTCTAAAGGTCATTTATTTTGGATCCACCCCTCTAAAGGTCATTTATTTTGGGATCCACCCCTCTTAAGATAATTTATTTTGGGATCACCCCTCTAAAGGTAATTTCCTAATGACACGCGTGGTGAAGGTACGTCTCATTTCAAGTAAGCACATTTCCATCCACAGTCACTCTCCTCACCGACTCACCTCGATTAACTTTGACTTTTTTCAAAAGGAGGTGAGAGAGGACGGAGAGAGGACACAGGAGGTGAGAGAGGACGCAGGAGGTGAGCAAATCTAATTGATAAAATGCCAGAGATAGACAGAAAGAGTCTGCAGAGACAGAGATAGACAAAGAGTCTGGAGAGACAGAGACAGAGATAGACAGAAAGAGAGCGAGATTAGCAGTGATTCACAGTTGATCCTCATCCCTCTCACAGTGACAACCATTGGTGTCGTAATGTTAACAGTTCGGCATGAGGGTGACTTGGGACGGAAGTGCAACTGCAGACAGAACTGGCCAAACCCATTCTGGGATGTGAGTGTGTGAAATAACTTTCACCAGAAGTAAAACAATGGACGAGGGTCGAAATCAGAACAAATATGACATCACAGTGCAATTTCCCTACTGTCTCCATAACTGATTTAGATAGTGAACTAGTCAGTGTGTAGTAACATGTCTACCAGCTGGCTGAGATCACAGTCAGCACTTCCCAACTGTTCTGTGCTGTGACTTTCTCTATCAATGTTATTATGAATCTCCAGATTCAAAAAAGAAATCATAATTTGTGGCAATTTTTAGCCGCGGTCCACAGTGTGTCTGTGTGTGCGTGCGTATGTGCGTGTGTGCATGCTTGCGTGTGTGTGGATGTGTGTGATTGTGTGACCAGGTTGAGGAACAGAAGGTCTCTGCAGGGCTTGCCTGTGTGGGTGGAATCTGGGATTCACTGTGAAAACAACCAAAAGCCAAGGACACCTCCCAAGCAGCGGTTCAGAGTGTGTGTGTCTTTATGTATGTTAGTCTGGGGGTCTTACATGTGTGTGCGTGTGCCTCTCTGCCTGCGTCTCATGTATGTGTTTTGTATATGAATACTTTTTCTAATCAAGTCATCCATCATGTTTTTTCTGTGTGGGCACACAACGCTTCACCAGTCACATTGTCTGTGAGTAATTCCCTCTCCAAAAGTCCTTCACATTAACAGCCGACCACTGGCCTGTTATCCACTGCACTCTGAGCTTCTGCCAGATAAGTGCAAGAGACAAAGACAGTATTGTACTGCAGCACGTGGCTCACACATTATTACTCAACCTTATATCAGTCTACCGAATGGCTTTTATACTGCATTGGCCCCAATTCTACATTTTGATTGACATTGATGTTGGATTTAATTATGTAAACATCAAGGATTTGGATCTCTTTGTGAGCTGATAAACTGATATTCAAATCAATAATCACAGAAAACAAAGTACACAGATGGTGGTAGCAGTGTCATTTGGTCCAATGAAGATAGTACTGGTTCCTGGACTGATATGACATCTGATATGACATCTGATATCTGATATCATGTATATTATATCATTATCATATCATCTGATATGTCATCTGATATGACATCTGATATCTGATATCATGTATATTATATCATTATCATATCATCTGATATGTCATCTGATATGACATCTGATATCTGATATCATGTATATTATATCATTATCATATCATCTGATATGTCATCTGATATGACATCTGATATCTGATATCATGTATGTTATATGTAACGGCAACCTTCCCTCTCTTCACGAGAAGAGAGAATGTAGCAGGGATTGGACCAACACGCAGCGTAGCCAGTGCTCAACATGTTTAATTACGACAAATAAACGTGAACACTTACACAACAAAATAACAAATGTGGCAAACCGATACAGTCCTTTCTGGTGCAGACAAAACACAAAGACAGGAAACAACCACCCACAAATCCCCAACACAACACAAGCCACCTATATATGATTCTCAATCAGGGACAACGATTGACAGCTGCCTCTGATTGAGAACCATATTAGGCCGAACACAGAAACAGACAAACTAGACACACAACATAGAATGCCCACCCAGCTCACGTCCTGACCAACACTAAAACACGCAACACACATAAGAACTATGGTCAGGACGTGACATTATATCATTATCATATCATCTGATATGACTAAAACTACTGATGAGGTCGCATACACTATGGATACGGCCAACTGCACAATAGGGTTCATGGCGCATCCTTTTTGTGTTTGTGTGCGTGTTTGTGTGTGTGTGTGTGTGTGCTTGTGTGCTTGTGTGTGTGTGCATGTGTGTGAGCGGAGATGGTTCCGGTAATCAGTAGCTAATGTTTGTTTGGACAGTCCTGATGTCCACCAGATGGTCATTCCCATGACGAACACACACACACACACACACACACACACACACACACACACACACACACACACACACACACACACACACACACACACGCACACACGCACGCACGCACGCACGCACACACACACACACACACACACATACACACACACACACACACACACACACACACACACACACACACACACACTTCCACTTGACCCATTCCCTTCCCCATATGCACACTTACAATTGGTCCATCCTGTAGTATCATTGGTGGTCATCGATTGTTAGTACTGGAACCAGACATCTTCCAGCTGATGCTGGCCAACACAATGATCTATTCCATCCACCAGCATGGCATGATTAACACACTAGCTCTTCTCATGGTCAACAAAGTGCACAGAATAGGGGGGAAAGCCTGAAAAGCCATGAAGACGGTGCCAGGTTTCACAATAACAAGTCAGTAGTATAAATATGAGAATAAACTCTAGCCTAAAGTGTATTGAAGAAGAGCAGAGGGGATGTGAAGGGATCCTGTTGGTAGTTAGCAGGGGTTGATGGAATCTGTTAAGAGAGTAAAAATAGATCCATTTGGACATCCACTCTTGCTCCAGGTCCAGTTCTCAGTACCACCTACACCCCTCTGTTTCTCCTCACAGCCACTTATCCTTCCCAGCCCTTCCTCCTTCCTCCATCCAGTCCGGTCTGGTCCTTTCTCTACCCCCATCCTTTCCCTCCCATGCTACCCTCACAAAAGTAAAAATAGATCCATTTGGACATCTAGACTGGCTCAATGTCCAACTCACCCAATGGCACCACCCATGCCCCATGCCCTTCTGCCCTGTTCTCACACCAACTTATCATCCTCCCCCCTCTCTCCCTGTAAACCAACTTCTCTTTTCTCTTTGCCCTCTCCTTTCCTCTCTCTCTCTCTCTCTCTCCTCTATTTTCCTCACTCTTCTCTCTTCTTTCCTCTCCTCTCATTTCTCCCTGTCTACCCCTCCCACTCATCCTCCCCCTTCCTCCCCCTTCTCTCCTCCCACAGCACCTGCTCTCACACCTACTCTGCCAGCTCCATGATATCATTCTATTGGAACCGGACGGTCCTCCTCAGGGCTAATATCGCCAGATTACCAGCTTTACCACACACACACATACACACACACACACACACACACACACACACACACACACACACACACACACACACACACACACACACACACACACACACACACACACACACACACACACACACACACACACACACACACACACACACACACACACACACACACACACACACACACACACACACACACACACACACACACCACTCCCTCATCCAGCATGTGCTGATCTCACGACACAGTGCCCTCCCTGACCCATTACGTCACTGGAATTCTGTCGGAATGTTTCTGAAACATCCTGGACAGCTGGGTTCTGGATGGAGCTATCGCCCGGTAACACCGCCTGGTCCAGCTGGCACGTCCCTGACTAAGTCCAATGACCTCTCTTAACCTGCTCGTAAGCTCTTCATGTTCATAGCATATACAGTACATGACCTCCTGTTCCTAGCATTATCTTTTTAAATGTTCCAAACTGTTCGAGGGAGTTGGGGGTTGCAGATTTGGGGGCACTAATGAGAATAGGAAGAGGTTTGTTTATGTTGCAACATGCTGCAACACAGACAAAACACATGGAAACACACTTGAGACAGTCACCACCCACAACCTCTTCTCCCTGTCTGTCTCCTAACTATGCCTATAGTCTGCCCTGCAGGTACTTCACTACACAGGGGACTGTCTGTCTGGCTCTATTAAACATACTCTCCATACCCGCTGTATGCCTGTATGTCCTGCCTACCTCTTTTCTGCTTCCTGTGCTCTCAGGAGACTGGGGTCCTCCAGTGGAGGGCTGAGCTGCTAACAACAAAGACCCTCTCCACTCCAACTCCACTGCAGCCACTTGTAGAGATTACAACGGTGACTGCAGGACGGGACAATAAGGCTTCTCTCTCTGTCAAAGATTTCTATGGAGAACATAGGACTGGACAATGAAGTCCTAGAGTACCCACTCTATGCACTAATCCACAGAACTCTGCTCTGCCTCTCTCATGCTAGGCCTTTTCTAATGTTCTCCTATTTTTCCCATTCCTATAGACTTTTCCTTCTGCTCTTGGAGGTATCTTCTCTGCTGAAAGATTGTTGGGAGTATTCTTCCTCCCTCCATCCCTCCCTCCGTCTCTCTTACGTCAGTTACAGTAACTGCTCTGACATCTCACACATCTGTGTGTCTCTCCTTCCGTTCTGCCAATATTTACCTGCCCCATCATAGCAGAACTGGGCCTCAACCCTCATTAGTCACACACAGTCAGAGCCACACGTACTCACTGAATAGTCTTCCATCAAGAATAATATTAAACTCTTTAGCTTTTTTAATACTTAGAAGCCCATGGAGTACTCTCAGGCCTTTGGGGTACCTGACGATACAAAACAGAAGCAGTACAGCCACACAGTAAAATCCCAAGAGTTAATTCAACTCCTATGGAGTCAAATTCAACACTAGAAAAAAGTTTTCAACCAGCAATGGAGTTGTGAGACTGCTATGTAGCTCATCACCCCCTAACTGGGAGGGGGCCAGAGACAGCTACTCGATGCCGACATGCTGAAGCTGACCTCTGACTGTTTCATCCTAACATTGTTGGTGCCGAAGTGGATAACAATATCCCGATATTCTCTACACTCTGCAGTTTTAGATTTAGCCAGCACTATCTTCAGATTAGCCTTTACGTCGGTAGCCCTGCCCCCTGGTAAACAGTGTATGATTGCTGGAGGATTATTTTTAAATCTAATAGTGAGGGTAATAGAGTCGCCAATGACTAGGGTTTTTAAATTGTTAGAGCTAATGGTAGGCCTCCTTCAGTGGCTCAGACCCCGTAACAGGTGGAGGAGAGACCTGAGAAGGGTGGAGGAGAAGCGGTTGAAAGTTTCTGTCGGCTGAATGAGCGACACCGGTTGAGCATGCCGACAGCATTTCTTTCCAGAAGCCTTGAGAAAATTGTCTGGCTGCAGGGACTGTGCGGGGGGGATTTCTACTGCTATCTGTACCTACTGGTGGCACAGATGCTGTTTCATCCTTTCCTACACTTAAATTGCCCTTGCCTAACGATTCCATCTGAAGCTGTGCTTGCAACACGGCTATCATCAGCATAAGGCGATAGTTCTCCTGTAAATTATGAGTACAGCAACCGCAATTACATGGCATAGTGTTAATGTTACTACTTAGCTTTTTGGGCTGGTAGAGGTCCTGTAGAACCATGTCTAGATAAGGCGTCTGGGGTGAAAGAAACTAAGAAACTAAAAACTAAGACCGTGGTAAATGTATTTGAAGTAAAAACCAAAAAGTTTGGCAGATAGCCAAGTAGCAACAAACAGCACAACAGCATAAGGAAGTGGATGGCGACACATTTTTAACTTTTAACCTGTTTGGGCTGCAGGGGCAGTATTGAGTAGCCGGATAAAAGGTGCCCATTTCAAACGGCCTCGTACTCAATTCTTGCTCGTACAATATGCATATTATTATTACTATTGGATAGAAAACACTCTCTAGTTTCTAAAACCGTTTGAATTATATCTGTGAGTAAAACAGAACTCATTTTGCAGCAAACTTCCTGACAGGAAGTGGAAAATCTGAAATCGATGCTCTGTTCTACGACCTGCCTATTAATGTCCTTGATATTTATTAGAATACATGCACTTCATACGTCTTCCACTAGATGTCGACAGGCAGTGAGAGAAGAAATGGAGTGTGTAACTTGATCTGGGGTCGAATAATAGCTCTTTGCATGACGTGTCACCAGTTTCCTGTTTTCTGGAGAGCGTGTGAAGGGACCTGGATTTGCCTTCTGATAAGCTGTCGTTATGGACGACTAATATCTCCGGCTTTGATTTTATTTGATACATGTGACAATATCATCGTAAAGTATGTTTTTTCAATATAGTTTTATTAGATTATTGAAATTTATTCGGGACGTTAGGCGTGTTGCGTTGTGTGCCTTTGTTCAGGAAGGAGAGCTTAGCGCCACTTTGCTAGCTTTCCGTGCTAATTGACTGGAGAAGAGGACATTCTAAATCCAAACAACGATTGTTCCCGACAAAGGACCTCTTGTACAACATTCTGATGAAAGATCATCAAAAGTAGGACCCATTTTATGATGCTATTTCATATATCTGTCGAACATGTGAAATAGTCGTTTGCGCCCAGATTTTGGGTACTCTCTCGCTATACCTAAGCTGGATGTCGTAATGAAGTTATTTTTAGAATTCTAACACGGCGATTGCATTAAGAACTAGTGTGTCTATCATTTCCTATACAACATGTATTTTTTAGTAACGTTTATGTATAGTTATTTGGTCAGAATAGTTGAGTGCCGTAAAAATATCCGCACATTCTGGGAAAAAGATGCTACGTTAGCACAATGTATAACCACTGATTTCAGCTCTAAATATGCACATTTTCGAACAAAACATAAGTGTATGTATAACCTGATGTTATAGGACTGTCATCTGATGAAGCTTATCAAGGTTAGTCAAAAATTATATATCTTTTGCTGGTTTGTTACGATCGCTAACTTTTGCTACTGGGGAATGGCTTGTGTTTCTGGCTATTGTGGTAAGCTAATATAACGCTATATTGTGTTTTCGCTGTAAAACACTTAAGAAATCGGAAATATTGGCTGGAATCACAAAATGCCTGTCTTTCATTTGCTGAACACTATGTATTTTTCAGAAATGTTTTATGATGAGTATTTAGGTATTTGACGTTGGTGTCTGTAATTATTCTGTCTGCTTTCGGTGCAATTTCTGATTGTAGCTGCAATGTAAACTATGATTTATACCTGAAATATGCAAATTTTTCGAACAAAACATAGATTTATTGAATAACATGTTATAAGACTGTCATCTGATGAAGTTGTTTCTTGGTTAGTTTGGTTGTTTCTTGGTTAGTTAGGTTGGCTTTGTGCATGCTACCTGTGCTGTGAAAAATGTCTGTCCTTTTTTGTATTTGGTGGTGAGCTAACATAAATATACGTGCTGTTTTCGCTGTAAAACATTTTAAAAATCGGACATGTTGGCTGGATTCACAAGATGTGTACCTTTCATTTGCTGTATTGGACTTGTTAATGTGTGAAAGTTAAATATTTCAAAAAAATATATTTTGAATTTCGCGCCCTGCACTTGAAGTGGCTGTTGTCATATTGTGGCCGGCCTCGGACTTGCAGCCAGAAGAAGTTAAACAAAGATGCTAGTTCTGGGTCCCAAGAAACAAAGATATCTGTTCTAGGATCTGACAATTAATCTTGATGGTTGTCAGTCGTCTCAAATAAAACTGCGAAGGACCTCTGCGTTACACTGGACCCTGATTTCTCTTTTGACGACGACAGCTTTTTTACATATTCATTACATTGCAAAAATCTGAAACTTCTTGTAAAAAAGATATGCAGAAAAGCTAGTCCATTCTTTTGTCACTTCTAGATTGGACTACTGCAATGCTCTACTCTCCGGCTAGCCGGATGAAGCACTAAATAAACTTCAGTTAGTGCTAAACACAGCTGTTAGAATCCTGACTAGAACCAAACAATTTGATCATATTTCTCCAGTGCTAGCCTCTCTACAGTACATTGGCTTCCTGTTAAGGCTAGGGCTGATTTCAAGGTTTTACTGCTAACCTACAAAGCGTTACAGTGAACGGCAAGGCACTGGAACAACGAACTGCCCTTGCTGTCTCTGCCTGGCCGGCTCCCCTCTCTCCACTGGGATTCTTAGTCTCTGACCCTATTACGGGGGCTGAGTCACTGGCTTGCTAGTGCTCTTCCATTCTGTCCCTAGGAGGGGTGCGTCACTTGAGTGGATTGAGTGCTCCCTCAGGCTCGTGCGGTGGGGGAGATCTTCGTGGGCTATGCTCAGCCTTGTCTCAGGGTAGTAAGTTGGTGGTCTGTTGATATCCCTCTAGTGGTGTGGGGGTTGTGCTCATCGGACAGGGTCACAGTGTCCCCCGACCCACCTCTGTCTCAGTCTCCAGTATCTGTGCTGCAATAGTCTATGTGCCGGGGGGCTGGTGTAATTCTCCTGTCTTATCTGGTGTCCTGTGTGAATTTAAGTATGCTCCCTCTAATTCTCTCTCTCTCCCACTCTCCCTTCCCTCCCGGAGGACCTGAACCCTAGAATCATGCCTCAGGACTACCTGGGCTGATGACTCCTGGCGGTCCCCATTCCACCTGGTCGTGCTGCTGCTCCAGTTTCAACTGTTCTGCCTGCGGCTAGGGAACCCTGACCTGTTCACCGGATGTGGTACCTTGTCCCGGACCTGCTGTTTTCGACTCTCTCTCCCTACCGCACCTGCTGTCTCAACCTCTGAATGCTCGGCTATGAAAGCCAACTGACATTTACTGTCATGCTTGCTCCTGCTCTTCCCCCCTGGTGCTCGAGGGTAGCAGGCTCCACAGCATTGTGCACTCCTGCCATCATCATTACGCACGCCTGCCTTTCCACCGTCAAGGGCATCAGCGATTATTGGACTCCCTATATCTGTCTGGTTCCCCGCTCTGTTCCCTGCTTCTGCATTAACTTCTTCTGGCTGCAAGCCCGAAGCCGGCCACAATATGACAGCAGCCACTTCAAGTGCAGGGCGCGAAATTCAAAATATATTTTTTTGAAATATTTAACTTTCACACATTAACAAGTCCAATACAGCAAATGAAAGGTACACATCTTGTGAATCCAGCCAACATGTCCGATTTTTAAAATGTTTTACAGCGAAAACAGCACGTATATTTATGTTAGCTCACCACCAAATACAAAAAAGGACAGACATTTTTCACAGCACAGGTAGCATGCACAAAGCCAACCTAACTAACCAAGAACCAACCAAACTAATCAAGAAACAACTTCATCAGATGACAGTCTTATAACATGTTATTCAATAAATCTATGTTTTGTTCGAAAAATGTGCATATTTCAGGTATAAATTATAGTTTACATTGCAGCTACAATCAGAAATTGCACCGAAAGCAGACAGAATAATTACAGACACCAACGTCAAATACCTAAATACTCATCATAAAACATTTCTGAAAAATACATAGTGTACAGCAAATGAAAGACAGGCATCTTGTGATTCCAGCCAATATTTCCGATTTCTTAAGTGTTTTACAGCGAAAACACAATATAGCGTTATGTTAGCTTACCACAATAGCCAGAAACACAAGCCCTTCCCCAGTAGCAAAAGTTAGCAATCGTAACAAACCAGCAAAAGATATATAATTTTTGACTAACCTTGATAAGCTTCATCAGATGACAGTCCTATAACATCAGGTTATACATACACTTATGTTTTGTTCGAAAATGTGCATATTTAGAGCTGAAATCAGTGGTTATACATTGTGCTAACGTAGCATCTTTTTCCCACAACGTCCAGATATTTTTCTGACACTTTTTCTGACACACATATTCTGACCAAATAGCTATTCATAAACATAACTAAAAAATACATGTTGTATAGGAAATGATAGATACTCTAGTTCTTAATGCAATCGCCGTGTTAGAATTCTAAAAATAACTTCATTACGACATCCAGCTTAGGTATAGCGAGAGAGTACCCAAAAGCTGGGCGCAAACGACTAGCACAACATGTTCGACAGATATATGAAATAGCATCATAAAATGGGTCCTACTTTTGCTGATCTTTCATCAGAATGTTGTACAAGGGGTCCTTTGTCGGGAACAATCGTTGTTTGGATTTAGAACGGCCTTTTTCCCTCTCGATTTAGCAAGCACACTTGCCAAGTGGCGCGAATCTCTCCATGTCAACAAACGGAAGAGAACGGAACACGGCAAAACTCCCGAAAAAATTTCAATAATCTGGTTAAACTATATTGAAAAAACATACTTTACGATGATATTGTCACATGTATCAAATAAAATCAAAGCCGGAGATATTAGTCGTCCATAACGACAGCTTATCAGAAGGCAAATCCAGGTCCCTTGACGCGCTCTCCAGAAAACAGGAAACTGGTGACACGTCATACAAAGAGCTATTATACGAGCCCAGATCAAGTTACACACTCCATTTCTTCTCTCACTCCTTGTCGACATCTAGTGGAAGACGTATGAAGTGCATCTAAACGAATAATATCAAGGACTTTAATAGGCAGCCCCTAGAAGAGAGCATCGATTTCAGATTTTCCACTTCCTGTCAGGAAGTTTGCTGCAAAAGGAGTTCTGTTTTACTCACAGATATAATTCAAATGGTTTTAGAAACTAGAGAGTGTTTTCTATCCAATAGTAATAATAATATGCATATTGTACGAGCAAGAATTGAGTACGAGGCCGTTTGAAATGGGCACCTTTTATCTGGCTACTCAATACTGCCCCTGCAGCCCAAACAGGTTAATGTTCATATGTCCTTGTATACCTGTGTGCTGACACTGTTCCTGTCTTGTTCCCTGTGTGTTCCGGATTAAATGTTTGACTCCCTGTACCTGCTTCTCATCTCCGACTTTGGTCCTTACAGAATGCAGAAGCCATCAAATGAAGCATCGGGGAGTGCTGACGTTCCGGTTGGTGGTGAAAACGACACTAACGGAACCGGGGGTGCCTAAGCCAGCTCGTCGGGCTGTCACCCCCTAGCTGGCTTGAGAGGTTTCTTGCCCCGGTTGGCTCGGAAGGCGCCCATTCCACATCAGGCCTCATCCGGATCGTCAGGTTTTTACGCCCAACTGGCTCATCAGGCTGCTACGCCTCCGACCGGATCATCGGGCTCCCATGTCTCAGCTGGATTGCCAGGCCTTCCTGCCTCAGCCGGATCATCAGGCTCCTATTCCTCAGCCGCCTCGCCAAGCTCTCACTCCTCTGCTGGTTCGTCG
>NC_052322.1:39593059-39743059 GCF_016432855.1 Salvelinus namaycush
CCGGTCACTCTCTCTAACAGCCCTGTGGCACTGATTCATTTTCCAACAGCATGCGGCCAGCCTGCCAGCCTGCCAGACCAGAGCAGAGGAATTCAGAGCCGCTGAGTCTCTGCAACACTCTTTCAACCAACGTTTATTTTTACACAGAACAAAATAAAGTTTACTTCTGTTCACACACAAAGTGAGTAACATGTTACTTGATCATATACCAATCAGCAAACTGGCTTGGTCTTACAACTAACCCCTCCCACGGGTTGTCTTCAGGCGCTGTGACTTTGAAGACCATATGGCAGGCATTCAGACAGACACGTAGACGACCCGGTTTACAGGTAGAACCCCGGGGATACAGGCAGTGGGAGGACAGCCTCTTTGGGGTCCATATCCTGTGTGTTAATAATGTTAGACTTAGCCTCAGGGGAATGGCAACTTCAACAGGGAGAAAGCCAACCTCTGGTAAACATGTGCTGCAACTCAATAAAAACTGTGCTGAACCAAACATGAGGTCATTTGAAGAGAACATGAAAGTGAGATCTTCTTGAGATCATGGTTGGCCTCTGAGACCTCTTGGCTCCCGGGTCATCCCCTGAGAGGATGCTTTAAACTCAACTAACACTATAGTTGTCATCAAACCGATGATACAGCGCTCGTGTGTCACAGACAGTAGGGCTAAGTGGTTGGCCAGGCAGCAAGGTAGATGTGGTTACATTAAAATAGCAATGGATGTGTCATTACACTGTGGAAATATTGGTCATGTTAGGATTGTGCGTTAACATAATCACTTCACCAGAGCTGAGCTACATACAGTCACTTTTAGAGGGAAGAAATGCTACATTAGTTGTACAATTGAACAGAGAGACTTGTTGTCTTTCATCCTTCCTGAAATCATTAGCACAAATATACAAATATGAACTTAAAAGAAACCAAAGGAAGGGCAGAGTATATAACGCTTAAACACATGCACATGCACTCGCACACAAACAAACACACACACCAGCCAGGTCATTCAAGATTCTATCCATGTACTGAGGATGTCGGGAAATGGCTTCAAATCCGGCAAATAAAGGCAACTGTGAGTGAGATTACAACTAACAGGCTTGTGTTTTGCTAGGGCATCGCAGACAGGGGTGGTGGATTATCCCATGTCTCTGGATCAGAAGGTGTTTGATCCCATGCATGACTGAGGATGGGGTAGAGGGAAAAGCTTACCCTAAAGCTATATTACCCTCCACATTTTACTGATATGTTCCATCTATCCTCTCAGGACTTTCCCTGTATTCAGGCGCTTTTCGTGCTTTTTGGTGTTTAAGTCATAGCGTATAATCTTCGAATGACTTCAACAGTTTTCTCCTAGGCCTCCTCACACTCTTCAATTGATTACTCAGATCTACCTGGGCTTATTTACATTGAAAAAGGACAATAATTATTTCTAGTCTGGCTCGATTAGCCAAGTCTGTTTTACTCTGTAGAGGAGTGTGAAAGAGGGGGAGAGAGATGGGGTGAGACGGGGTGAGGGGGAGTATGGTTCTCTCCCTAAGAAGTGCTAACTTGGACAGTGGGAGGAATTTGCTGTGGTTATCCAGAGAGAGCTGCTCCATCTGTGTAAACTGGAGGCTGCCAGAATATAGACTCCCTCAAATCCGCACACACACACGCACGCACACACTCACACGCACAGACATGCATGAACACATGCACACTTTGTGACACACACACAAACACACGCACAGAGAGCTTGCCAGAATGTAAACTCCCTTTATCCACAGAGACTTAACCCCCTCACTGCAGACCTTATCTAACACACAAACATCCCTAAGTTATTAACAAACATGCTGGCTCATACACAGCATGGACAAACCCATAAATAAACAATAGGAAAATAAAATACACACAAAGAAACATGCATACAGTATCAATCACAGATACTGATGATGTTTCTGCCAGTCCAGCTATATTTCCCAGAGCCATTGATAGTGTTACGGTGTGAGCCAGTGAGTCCTGAGGCTGTGATGGCCAGGCCAACGCTACAGTAGACCCTGCTAATGCATTGTCTCTGGTCATACTGTGCAGTGCTACTGATTGTAATGTAAAGACAGCGGTTATGTAACTGTGCACTGCTGTCGTTCTCCACACCATTATCCAACGTGTGTGTGTGAGTGTGTGAGTGAGTGAGTGAGTGAGTGAGTGAGTGAGTGAGTGAGTGAGTGAATGAGTGAGTGAGTGAGTGAGTGAGTGAGTGAGTGAGTGAGTGAGTGAGTGAGTGAGTGAGTGAGTGAGTGAGTGAGTGAGGGAGGGAGTGAATGAGTGAGTGAGGGAGTGAATGAGTGAATGAGTGAATGAGTGAGGAGTGAGTGAGTGAGTGAGTGAGTGAGTGAGTGAGTGAGTGAGTGAGTGAGTGAGTGAGTGAGTGAGTGAGTGAGTGAGTGAGTGAGTGAGTGAGTGTGTGTGTGTGCGTGTGTGTGTGTACTGGAGTGTGTGTGTGTGTGTGTGTGTGTGTGTGTGTGTGTGTGTGTGTGCGTGCGTGCGTGCGTGCGTGCGTGCGTGCGTGCGTGTGTGTGGCATCAGTATGCATATGTGTGCATATTATGTGTGTGTATGTCGTATGTGTGTACTGGAGTGTCAGTGTAAGTATGTGTGTGTGTGGGTAGAGTCCAGTGTGTGTGCATAGAGTCAGTGCAAGAAAGTTAGTGCAAAAAAGGCTCAATGCAGGTAGTCCGGTTAGCCATTTGATGCGCTATTTAGCATTCTAGTTAAGCATTCTTATGGCTTGTGGATAGAAGCTGTTAAGGATCCTTTTGGCTCTAGACTTGCACAGGTACCGCTTGCTGCGCTGTAGCAGAGATAACAGTCTATGGCTTGGGTGGCTGGAGTCTTTTTGTCACAAAAATGTAAAATACAACAATATCTGACTTGTTTCAGGAAACTAGGTGTATGTCACGTGTCACTACTTCACGGGAGAGGTATTTGAATGTAAACATTTATTTTTTTATCAAAATATGTTTTTTTGGCAGAAATGCCTTCTGGAGCATGTTAACTTTCATGTGCCTTAATAACAAATGTGTATGCCATCTGTAAATACGAACAAAAAAGTTAAATTACAAGCCCAGTTGGTTTAGCCACGGAAAAAACAATGAACCTTCCTGCTAGCCATGATTGGCTGAGATAATGGATGGGATGGACATGCAGTGAGATGAGTTTGTATTGGTCTGCCATGTAACATGCTTCTGTCTATAACATGAGCTTCTCAGTATGTGTAGGTAATCCTTTCTAACATGGCTTTTTTGAAAGATGCGCGCCACTTTCTGGAGGACCGAGTTTTGAAATCAGTGGAATGTCCTGTGGAAGCAGAGTATGATAGCTAAGGAGAACGAGACATTCTGGCATTTGATTGCAAATATGCAGATGGAGTCGAAAAGAGAACAGGCTGCTGTATAAAACACCTGCCTCCGGATTACATCTTCAAACTAAGGGCAACCATGACATCCGTGACAGAGAGGGAGAAGCATTCATCCATGTATTCGGGTAAGAGAGAATAGCAAGCTACATTTTTTGATATTATACGTTTCTAATTTTGTCATTTTCATTACAAGTTAAAGTGTACTGTTAGCTAGCTAGCTAACAATAGCTGTTTGGCTCGCTAGCTAACGTTACATGTATGATCTGCGTAGTAATATTATTTGTATCTCAGATCCATTTGCATTGCTAGTTGTTAGCTAGCTAGCTAACATTGAACTTAGTTGCTTAGTTTTAGTTACCAGCACATTCATGCAGGATAGTAACGTTATGAGTTGGGATTATGGTTAATTGTTTAGCTAGCTAGCTACATGTCTAAACAAAATGCTAAATTATGCAAGTAACCATTTCACTGGACCTTTTACACCTTCTGTATCATGTGCATGTGACAAATAAACTTTGATTGTATTTGATATAGTGTGTGTATACCAGAGACGCTAATGTGAAAAACAACATGAACTGCACCAAAGTCAAATTAGGATATAACGTTAGGCCAACAAGTTGGTGTCCAATTCTAAAATTCTCCCATAGAATGACCTGCTTTTATTTCATCACACTCACGACCATAAGTTATTTTCTTGTAAATAACTTGTAAATAATGATCTTGTTGTGAGTTTATTTTCCTGTAAAATGAATACAAATTAGCTAAAGTTAAGATGTCAACTACAGTGTATTTTTAGCTAATGTTAGGTTAGCTGGCTAGCCAGTTCATATAATGACAATATCATGTACAGTGCATTTGGAAAGTATTCAGATCCCTTGACTTTTTCCACATTTTGTTACAGCCTTATTCTAAAATTGATGAAATAAAACAAATTCCTCAACAATCTAAACACAATACCCCATAATGACAAAGCGAAAAAAGGATTTTAGAAATGTTTGCGAATTTATAAAAAAACAAAACAGAAATACCTTATTTACATAAGTATTCAGACCCTTTGCTATGAGACTCGAAATTGAGCTCAGGTGCATCCTGTTTCCATTGATCATCCTTGAGAGGTTTCTACAACTTGATTGGAGTCTACCTATGGTATATTCAATTGATTGGACATGATTTGGAAAGGCACACATCTGCAAATATAAGGTCCCACAGTTGACACTGCATGTCTGAGGAAAAACCAAGCCATGAGGTCGAACGAATTGTCCGTAGAGCTCCGAGACAGGATTGTGTTGAGGCACAGATCTGGGGAAGGGTACCAAACAATTTCTAAAGAACACAAGAACACAGTGGCCTCCATCATTCTTAAATGGAAGAAGTTTGAACCACCGAGACTCTTCCTAGAGCTGGCCGCCCGGCCAAACTGGGAAATCAGGGGAGAAGGGCCTCGATCAGAGAGGTGAACAAGAACTCGATGGTCACTCTGACAGAGCTTCAGAGTTCCTCTATGGAGATGGGAGAAACTTCCAGAAGGACAACCATCTCTGCAGCACTCCACCGATCAGGCCTTTATTGTAGACTAGCCAGATGGAAGCCACTCCTCAGTAAAAGGCACATGACAGACCGCTTGGAGTTTGCCAAAAGGCAAAAGACATCAATTTTAGAATAGAACTGTAATGTGGAAAAGGTTAAGGGTCTGAAAACTTTTCGAATGCACTGTATATGATAGTCATTATTTGAACTGGCTAGCCAGCTAACTTAACATTAGCTAACAAGCTATAAACAAACCAAAACATTGTTTAGAAAGTTGCTTTTAGTTGCCTGGTTTGCTAGATTGACACATACTAAATTAACTTTTAAACGGATGGATTTATTGGCGTTAAAATACACCAGTTATGCTATTTTGAATGACCAGGCTGCTCATGTCTTGCAGTCTATAATTTTTGAGAGTACACTTTTTCATAACGACAATGACAAGTTTGATGTTGGACGACAATAGAATGTTCATGATGTCACAGCGAGAACTGACTACAGATATGACGATAGACATAGTATAAACCAGGCTTTAGTCTTAAAATCTTTGGTTGTTAAGTACACAACCATTCTCACTCTGTTTATCACGTGGCCTCACATGCAAATCCTTATTAAAGAGATGGGTGGGAATAAGGCTTAAGAGGGTGTGAACGATGCTGAATTGTGCAGTCGAAGAAGAGCTCTCCAGTAGGTGTACCAAAACATTCAAGGCTCATTTTCTGAAAGGGTTACAAGTTTATCAATTTTGAAAGAATAATTACTTTCCCATTGTTCCTCAACTGTAGTGTATGATATACAATTTTCTAGCTCTGAGTCTGTACTTTTATCCAATGTAAAACACATAATTTCCAATTTTGCTAAGTAAGACCGAATCGAGCCAGTTGGTCACAAATACAAACATTACAACAATAAAGAGTATGTGTGTTAAAGTGTGTGTGTGTGTTAAAGTGTGTGCGTGCATGTGTTTGTATGTGTCCCCTCACAGTCCCCGCCGTTCCGTGAGATGTTGTTTAATACATTTTTTTAAGGTAATTTTGCTGTTTGCTTGAGTAATTGATGATGGAAGGGAGTGCCATGCAATCATGGCTCTGTATAATACTGTGCTTTGCCAGGAATTCGTTTTGGACTCGGGGACTGTGAAGAGACCCCTGGTGGTATGTCTTGTGGGGTACGTATGGGTGTCTGAGCTGAATATTATTTGATTATGCAGACAATCTGGAATTTTCATCACAGTTATTTTTCTCATAAAAACTTGGATCTCTCGTTATTAACCCTCAAATATGTTGTTGATGTTAGTTCTGTATGTACAATTAAGGTCAAGGCATGTGACTCTGTTTTGAGCAAGCTGCAGCCTTGTTAGATCTTTCTTTGCTGCACTTGACCATATTACCGGGCAGTAATCAAGATGAGACAAGACCAGAGCCTGAACAACAAGTACAATAGATTTTTTTTTTAAACAGACATACCTCTCCTCATCTTTACAACAACTTTGTTGGCCTCTGACCTACTCCCTCTAGGCTGACTCATCGTCATCGGTGATCAGACATTCCACCGTCATGTCATTAGAAAAACTTGATGATGGTTTTGTAGTCATGCGTGGCCACGCAGTCATGGGTCAACAGGGAGTACAGGAGGGGACTAAGCACGCGCCCCTGAGAGGCCCCCATGTTGAAGGTCAGCGTGGCGGTTGTGTTGTTGCCTACCCTCACCACCTGGAGGTGGCCCATCAGGAATTCCAGGATCCAGTGGCAGAGGGAGTTGTTAAGTCCCAGGGTCTTGAGCTTGGTGATGAGCTTAGAGGGGACTATGGTGTTGAATGCTGAGCTGTAGTCAATGAACAGCATTCTTACATACGTAGGTATTCATTTAGTCCAGGTGGTGAGGGCAGTGTGGAGAGCAATAGAGATGGCGTCATCTCTGGAACTGTTAAGGCGGTATGTGAATTGGAGTGGGTCCAGGGTGTCTGGGATGATGGTGTTGATGTGAGCCATGACCAGCCTTTCAAAGCTTTTCCATGCTATAGATATGAGTGCTACTGGTTAGGCTACCTTGGTGTTCTTGGGAACAGGGACTATATTTGTCTGCTTGAAACAAGTTGGTATTACAGGTCAGAGATAGGTTGAAAATGTCAGTGAAGACAATTGCCAGCTGGTCAGTGCATGCTCTGAGTTTGTGTCCTGGTATTCCTTGTGAATGTTAACCTGTTTAAAGGTCTTACTCATTCGGCTTTGGAGAGCGAGATCACACAGGCTTTCGGACAGCTGGTGCTCTCAAGCATGGTTCAGTGTTGCTTGCATAGAAGCATAGAATGCATTTAGTTTCTCTCGTAGGCTTGCGTCGCTGGAAAGTTTGCGGCTGGGTTTTCCTTTTGTAATCTGTGATAGTTTGTAAGCCCTGCCACATCCATCGAGCATGTATATTTGTACGGTCACTTTGGGGACGACGTCGTCAATGCACTTACTAATGAGCCAGTGACTGATGTGGTAAACTCCTCAATGTTATTCAATGATTCCTGGAACATATTTCAGTCTGTGCTAGCAAAACAGTCCTGTAGCATAGCATCCGTGTCATTGTACCACTTCCGTATTGAGAGTATCACTGGTACTTCCTGTTTGAGTTTTTGCTGGGAAGCAGTAAGCAGGAGGAAAGAGTTATGGTCAGATTTGCCAAAGGGATATGTGCCAAAGGAATATATTCCAGGAATCATGTGTGGAGTAAAGGTGTTGTCACCTCTAGTTGCAGAGGTGACATGCTGGTAAATATGAGATAAAACAGAGTTCAGTTTCCCTGCATCAGAATCCTCAGCCACAAGAAGCGCCACCTCTGAATGTGCATTTTCTTGTTTGCTTTTGGCCCCATACAGCTCGTTGAGGTACTATTATTTTGTATTTTTTTGGTATTTTCTTAAAAGTGCATTGTTGGTTAAGGGCTTTTAAGTAAGCATTTCACTGTAAGGTCTAAACCTGTTGTATTCGGCGCATGTGACAAATAACATGTGATTTGATTTGATTTTAGTACCAGCATCAGTTTGTGGTGGTAAATAGACAGCTACTAATAATATAGGTGAAAACGCTCTTGTAAATAGTATGGTCTGCAGCTTATCAAGAGACATACTAAGATTGTGCACCAGCTGTGGTTAACAAAGAGACACACCCCTCTTTCCTTTGTCTTACCAGAGTCTGCCGTCCGTTCTTGATGATGCCTCGTTCAACCACGACCCTGAGAAACTGTTTTTCAGGCCCCATTGATAGAACAGTTCATCCAGTGACTGGACGTTTGCCAACAGAACAAAGGGCAATGACGGTCTTTTTACTCACCAACATAATCTCGTCAGGATGACGCCTCGCCTGCCTCTCTTTCGCCACCACTTCCTCTTTCGAGTACTGGGGATCAGTGCCTGGTCCGGATTTAGCAGAATGTCCAGAGCTGCCGACTTATTGAAGTAGAAATTGTCATCTAAATCGAGCTTAGTGTTCACTGTTCTGATGTCTGGAAGCTGTTTTTAGTCACAGGAAATGACGGCAGAGGCATTATGTTCAAGAAATGTTATGGTAAAAAAACACACACAAAATCACACAATTGGTCAGGAGCCCATAAGACTGCTGCTATCCACTGCAGCATCATCTTCACTGCGGCATAGGTTTGAGGGGGAGCAGTAGTTGTTAGCCACTTAACAGTCCTTTGGCCAGGGGATAGAAGCTGTTTAGGAGTCTGTTGGTCTGAGCCTTAATGGACCGGTACCGTTTGCCAGACGGGAGCACGGAGAACAGTCCATGTCTTGGGTGGCTGGAGTCTTAAGCCATTTTTTTCCCGGGGATTTCTCAGACACCGCCTGGCATTTACATCCTGGATGGCTGGGAGCTCACCATCAGTGATGCGCTGGGCCGTCTGCACCACCATCTGTGGTCAAGGGTGGTGCAGTTGGCATACCATGCCAAATCGTTTCATCAAATAATTTCTGTGTGTGTGTGTGTGTGTGTGTGTGTGTGTGTGTGTGTGTGTGTGTGTGTGTGTGTGTGTGTGTGTGTGTGTGTGTGTGTGTGTGTGTGTGTGTGTGTGTGTGTGTGTGTGTGTGTGTGTGTGTGTGTGTGTGTGTGTGTGTGTGTGTGTGTGTGTGTGTGTGTTTCTGTGCGAGTGCGTGAGTGTGTGACAATGCATTTGTGAATGAATGTTATTGATTGTTGATTTAGCTCCAGCAGGATGACAGGGAGGGAGGACAGTGAGGTTATCATGCCAGGGGAGAGTGACCCTGAGAGAGGTAAGAGAAACCAAGTTCCCCATGGAGGGTCCAGAGTACATCCACTAAAACGACAGTCACAACCTCTCAGTTCCAAAAGCAACGTGTCAATTGATGATGCTGAATAGAAATCAGTGTCAGAATAATTTCTGAAGTATACATCAAAAAATAAAATCAAAATAAAATCAAATTTTATTTGTGATATGTTTGCTTATGAGCCCTTCCCAACGATGCAGAGTTGAAAAAAGAATAACCCAAATAATATGGGTGGCATGGCAATGTGGTAAGGGTACACCCAGTAAATCTATACAGTTAACATAAACAGTGCTTATACAAAACCTCAAAGTAAACTGTCATTTGTTGAGTTATTCCATACATTTTGTGCTCCATCAATTAATCAATCAATCACATTTATTTATAAAGCCATTTTTACATCAGCAGATGTCACAAAGTGCTTTTACAGAAACCCAGCCTAAAACCCCAAACAGCAAGCAATGCAGATGTAGAAGCACGGTGGCTAGGAAAAACTCCCTAGAAAGACAGGACCCTAGGAAGAAACCTAGAGAGGGCCAGGCTCTGAGGGGTGGCCAGTCCTCTTCTGGCTAATGCTGGGTGGAGATAGTACATGGCCATTAAGGTCAGAATGTTTTTCAAGATGTTCAAACGTTCATAGATGACCAGAAGCACGTATGCTTTAGTTCATTCATTCCTTCTTACTCTCTGTTAGTTGGCAATCAGATGTGACCTGAGCGAGTCACAGCGACCTGGTTTCCCAGCAGAGGAAAGTCACACCTAGTGGCAGAACAGAACAGAACAGTGACAACTTCTTCACACAGGATATGAGCACTGTGTCAACAGCAATCTGATCCTGAAGCTGAGAGATAGAACACACACTCAACAGCACCCCTCGCGGCTCGTCACATCACATCTCTCCCTCTCTTTCTCTCGCTCTCTCTCTCTTTCTCTCGCTCCCTCTCGGTATCACTCGTGTTTCCTCTCTCTTTCTCTCGCTCCCTCTCGGTATCACTCGTGTTTCCTCTCTCTCTCTCTCTCTCTCTCTCTCTCTCTCTCTCTCTCTCTCTCTCTCTCTCTCTCGCTCTCTCTCTCTCTCTCTCTCTCTCTCTCTCTCTCTCTCTCTCTCTCTCTCTCTCTCTCTCTTTCTTTCTCTCTCTCTCTCTCTTTATATATATATTTATATATATATATATATATATCTCCTCTGAGGGTTCCTGTCTCTTTAAATCTGTGCTCTGCTCTTTCTGAGGATGGCTAGGTTGTACACTGTGAGTCACTGGGCTGTCCCTGGCACACACTCACACACTCACACACATACCAACATGCACACACAAGCTCACAAACACGCATGCACACACGCTAGTACAAACGTGCACACACACACACACACACACACACACACACACACACACACACACACACACACACACACACACACACACACACACACACACACACACACACACACACACACACACACACACACACAGACACTATGGCCTCCATGTTTATGAGTGGAGCAGAAGCTGGCCCTTTGCCCGGCCCTGGGCTGCTCTGCTCTAGCAGTATACCACTTAACCCTATAGTGTCCCATTTAAAACTATAGTAACCAACATCACCATATCATGTCAAATGTAACCATGTAGTGTTTACTTAACCCTATAGTGTCCCATTTAAAACTACAGTATCCCACTTAACCCTACAACGCCTCGTTTAACAATAGACCGTCCAATGTAACCCTATTGTACCACTTAACCCTAAAGTATTCCAGTTAACTCTATAGTTCACCCAGTTCCAGCACTATCACTGTCCCATTTAGACTTTGTGGAGGAGGGAGACATGCACATTTACTTGACCCTTATATCACCAACATGTAAAGTTTTAAATCACATCTTCAGCCATAGAGATGCCATAGATACAAGAGCCACAGCGTTTTTTCCCCCTGACATAATTTCCAGTCATAAAGTTGCATGGCCTTTTCAAGCTCTATCAACTTAAAAGTTAACGTTATCCTGATTTACACCAAATTGTCTTTGACTAATAAAACATAGTTAAGTCAACTTCACAATTTGTCAGTATAACCTACAGTCAAACTTTATTTTGATAGTCCGGATGGTTAATACTATCAACAAACTATCTGCTGATAAGCAACTGCTTGTAAAAGTTTTGGTTATGGTTAGGGTTAGGTTTAGAATAATGGTTAGGGTCTAGATGCAGGAAGATGTTTGGGGGTGGGGGTGCTGCAATTTTTTGTAGATGGAGAAAAAAACTAAATAATTGCCTGCGCTACAGATGGCGACATCAGTCCGCTAATAAACAACAAGAAAAGGCCCAGTGTCTACTTTAAAAAACAGTAACATTTGTTTTTAATTCAGATTTTTCAGGAGGTGCTGCAGCACCCTCAGTACTACTATTTCCTGTGGTTAAGTTAAAGGTTAGGGCTAGGGTAAGGGTTAAGGTTAGGGTTAAAGCTAGGTTTAAGGTTAGCAGATACAGTGCATTCGGAAATGATACAGAACCCTTGACTTTTTCCACATTTTGTTACGTTACAACCTTATTCTAAAATGGAGTAAATATCACATTTACATAAGTATTCAGACCCTTTACTCAGTACTTTGTTGAAGCACCTTTGGCAGCGATTGTAGCATCAAGTCTTCTTGGGTACAACATTACAAGGTTGGCATACCTGTATTTGGGGAGTTTCACCCATTCTTCTTTGCAGATCCTCTCAAGCTCTGTCAGGTTGGATTGGAAGTGTCGCTGCACAGCTATTTTCATGTCTCTCCAGAGATGTTTGATCGGGTTCAAGTCCGGGCTCTGGCTCGGCCACTCAAGAAAATTAAGAGACTTGTCCCGATGCCACTCCTGCGTTGTCTTGGGTGTGTGCTTCGGGTCATTTCCCTGTTGGAAGGTGAACCTTCGCCCCAGTCTGAGGTCCTGAGCACTCTGGAGCAGGTTTTAATCAAGGATCTCTCTGTACTTTGGTCCGTTCATCTTTCCCTCGATCCTGACTAGTCTTCCAGTCCATGCCGCTGAAAAACATCCCCACAGCATGATTCTGCCACAACCGTGCTTCACCGTAGGGATGGTGCCAGGTTTCCTCCAGATGTGACGCTTGGCATTCAGGCCAAAGACAGGCCAACACTCTACCATAAAGGCCTGATTGGTGGAGTACTGCAGAGATGGTTGTCCTTCTGGGAGGTTCTCCCATCTCCACATATGAACTCTGGAGCTCTGTCTGAGGGACCATCAGGTTCTTGGTCACCTCCCTGACCAAGGCCCTTCTCCCCCGATTGCTTAGTTGGTGGCCAGCTTTAGGAAGAGTCTTGGTGGTTCCAAACTTCTTCCATTTAAGAACGATGGAGGCCAGTGTGTTCTTAGGGACCTTCAATGCTGCAGACATTCGTTGGTACCCTTCCCTAGATCTGTGCCTCGAGAAAATCCTGTCTTGGAGCTCTACGGGCAATTTCTTTGACCTTTTCGCTTGGTTTTTGCTCTGACACACACTGTGAACTTTGGGACCTTATATAGACAGGTGTGTGCCTTTCCAAATCATGTCCAATCAATTGAATTTACCACAGGTGGGCTACAATCAAGTTGTAGAAGCATCTCAAGGATGATCAATGGAAACTGGATGCACCTGAGCTCAATTTCAGGTCTCATAGCAAAGGGTCTGAATACTTATGTAAATAAGGTATTTCAGTTTTTTTATTTTTAATACATTTGCAACATTTTTTAGAATAAGGCTGTAACTTAACACAATGTGGAAAAAGTCAAGCGGTCTGAATACTTTCCTAATGCACTGTAGTTAAATGAAATGTTACTGTGAGTCTGTAGAGCAGTGGTCACCAACCTTTTCTGAGTGAAGATCACTTTCTTAGTCAAAATGCAATCTGAGATTTTAAAAAACATGACTTACAAATTTAAGCCCGTGCAACATTAAGGTTAACCTGTTAAAGTCAGTTCTGTAAAGGGTCTCCAGAGTGTCTCAGTGGTCTGAGGCACTGCAGTGCTGATGCGTCACTACAGCCTTGGGTTCAATCCCAGGCTGTGTCACAGCCGGCCGTAACTAGGATGCCCATGAAGCGGTGCACAATTGGTCCAGCATCGTGTTGGTTAGGGGAGGCTTTTGCCGGACGGCCGGCATGTCCTTGTCTCATCGCACTCTAGCAACTCCTTGTGGCGCGTCGGGTGTCTGCAAGCTGACTCTGTCGTCAGTTGGACATTGTTTCCTCCGACACATTGGTGAGGCTGGCTTCCGGGTTAAGCGAGCAGTGCGGCTTGGCAGGTTTGTGTTTCAGAGACTCATGGCTCTCGACCTTCGCCTCTCCCAAGTCTGTAGGGGAGTTGCAACGATGAGACAAGACTCTAACTACAAATTGAGACAAGACTGTAACTGCAAACAGTTCTGTAATCTATTGGCCAAATACATTTTCTCTGCTTATTGGCAATGCTTGAATTTCTCTGCCAATGTTGTTTTTCTCAGACCAATTTAAGATTGTGTTTTAAAAAATGTGGTATATGATCACACTGGTAATAGATCATTTGTTGTGTTACTTTTTTTTTACTGGACTGATGGCTTGCATCTGATGGTCAGTCTGAGGGGAGGGAGCAGCGGTGAGGCTGACTCTTACTCGACTCGCCGTCCCTCTGTTCTCCCTCTCTCTACTGAGAAAATGGGACAGGATCTTCCAGCTGATGGCAAAACTCAAGTCGCACTTCATTATTTCAGCCTCATGCACCAACTCATGTTGTTACTGCTATGACCAGAGAAAGTGAAATATTCCTCAATATTAAAAAAGACCCAAACAGCTATGACACAACACAAGCTTATGTGAACACTTTGCTATAGTCGTTCATTGCATCTGCAGTTCATGTTGTAGCATGAGTGGTAGTAGGGAGAATGTGCATTTTATTGCTTATAAAAGTGTTGAACAAGGTGTTGACAGTGCAGAATAACAACTTCAAAATGAACTTACTCATAAAAACATCAGCTCTTTACTGTATTCGTTGAGCCTCACTCTAGTTTCGGTTTTAAATGTTTAAAAATCTCATACTTTCAACTTTGTTTTGACTAAATCTGAATATTTATTTTTTTACAGTGTTTAACCTCTCACTTCTTCCCATCTGAAATCCTTTGTTAACACTCCTGTCACCTCTCACCTGATGTCATCGACCTCTGAACTTTGAACCCTAACAAACAGTATTCAAATCAGCCTGAAGTTATTCTGCAGTTATCACTTATGTATAATCATAACCATTCCTCTATTATGTCATCTGTACACTTCCCTCCTTCACAGTGGCCAGGACAGGAGATGCTAAATATTTGAGCTGTGATGTCAGAGTGAGCGGCAGTAGCACGCTGCTAACTAGTGGACAAATAGAACGTTCTCCACTAGAACGCCTGAATCAGCAGATACACGCAGTCGCCAAAGTGCCTCCGACAGAGAGAGAGAAGGAGAGAGAGACTAGTGAAAGAGTAGAGTAGGGAGAGAGGAGAAAGAAATAGAGAGGGAGAGAGGGGTGAGAGAGGTGGAGAAAGGGAATATTGAGGGAAATAGGATGGCAATAAAGCAGAGAGTTAAGGGGTGACTTGGCCAGTGGTAAGTGTGATGTTAGTACTGAGTTATGGGTTGACCTCATTTCCACTGACTCAGGTTGGAATATATGTGTGTGTGTGTGTGTGTGTGTGTGTGTGTGTGTGTGTGTGTGTGTGTGTGTGTGTGTGTGTGTGTGTGTGTGTGTGTGTGTGTGTGTGTGTGTGTGTGTGTGTGTGTGTGTGTGTGTGTGTGTTTGAGTGAATGAGAGGACGAGGAAGAGTGATAGAGAAAGAGAGAATGAATGGGTTTAGGGATTTAATACCTTATTTGTTTAGATGATTTGTACAACACATAATGCCATGTGAAATGGAGATATTACTGCTAAAAACTACAACAGTGAAGCATCATTGGACAAGATCATTGTTATATCTTAATCTTAAACAGACAGTAAGGATGGTAAGTATCATTAGATCCTTGAGTGCAAATAATTAAAAGCACTTTACAAATAGAGTTTTTATTGTTGTTAGTTGTATTATCAGTCAGTGGTTAACTGCCTTCATATGACACCAATATAGCTTTATTGGATCGATTAAAGTAGGGATGTTTAAACTTACAAACCATATTTAAAATAAACCCAATAAACTCCTTCCCAAGACTTTTTACACAATTTAGCGTCCCTGCAAAGACACATGATTCAGTGGGCCAGTCACTTAGCAACCATTAACTGGTAATGATGTTGGTGTTTATACAGCCTGGGCCTAACCGAAACAAAAACATTCTTCCTCATTTACCCGCCACAATCTCATTAAGACCATTCAAAAGAATGATTTTTAAACGACCAATTGCAGATTTAAAGGAAAGCGAGGTTTGTTGGTCGATACATCACAAATTTGTGGCTTTAGGTTTTCTTCTGTTACTCTTGGTAAGTGCATAGACACAGTGTTATATGGATATGGAGCAGAGAGAGAGAACGAGAGAACGAGAGAACGAGAGAACGAGAGAACGAGAGAGGGAGAAAGAGTCCAGTAACTGCTACAGTACATGTGATCTCCTCTGCCTTATAGTGGTTACTTTTGGAAGTCCCAGGATTGGAGCAAATACCATATAGGTCTAGGCGAATGGTTAGCTGCTGCTTTCCCCCAGACCAGGGCACCTGACCTGGGTTACCCCATCAAATACAGCCCCTGGCTTGGGGGTCCCTGAAATGTTATACTGGATGGAACCATCCGCAGCTTGGTTTGATTTGTGTGATGAATATTTGCTGTGATGTGGATTACACCACGCAGAGTATTCTGTATTAGGAATAGTAATTTCACCTGTGTCTGGGGTTATGAAAAGGTAGAGTTGACCTTCTTAAACTGTTCTGGTTCCCTCCCTGGTTTAAAATGGCAGTGTAGTCCTGTTCCCACCGTTAGCCGGTTCCTGCCCTGCTTCTGTCACTTACCAAGAATAACACGACCTGGAGCATGGCAAGGAAAAACACACCGTAGATTTATACAGCTGGACGGAGGGGGGAGAAAGGGAAGAGAGGAGAGCGGGAGAGATGGAGGAGGGATAGGGAGAAAAAGGCGTAAGGCAGAAGAAGAGGTAAAGAGAAGAACTCTAAGAATTAGATGGTTAGAGGAGCCAGATTGGAGAGAAAAATGAAAGAGAGAGTTTCTTTTCCTATTTCTTTTTAAAAGTTAGTTGAGTCTCCGGAGGTTTAATTGAATTTGCATTGAGTTGGGAAGAGAAAAGTTAGAGAAGCTACAGGAGGCTTACAGTACCTGACAAGATGAAGAGTCAGAGAATCACAGGAAAGAAGACAGGACAGGTTGAGATGAAGAATGGATGGAGAGAATGTTTGAAAGAGTAGGGAGCCACAGGCAACATGTGTGATAAAACATGGTGAGTAGATGACAAGCGTGAGAATGTGTCTTGCTTTCACATCCGGCCACACTCAGGCAAATTGATCTCACGGGAGAGTGGAATAGTGGAAGAAAATAAGTAGAGGAAAAGAGGGTGTGGTTGAACGAGAGGAGGGAACAGAAAGAGATATGGAATCAGGCAGGGGCGCAACTTTGGTTTTAGAAGTGGGGGGGACATTTAAAAAATATATATTTTATTGGGTATCCTGTGGGATAAACACTCCAAACAGCCTACCCGACCGCTCGGCGGAGTCCACATGGTCCTAAAGCACACCATTGATCAGTTCCCAGTGAAAGTTGCGCCCCTGGAATCAGGGTGGGAACAACAGCAAAAGAGAAAGTAAGAACTAGAAAAAAGTACAAAGATATAAAAATGACAGGAGCAGGTTTGATAGAGAGAAAAAGGATCATCTTCTCGGTACATTTCATGACCCCTGGACTAAAAAACAGTTTCAATGGAGATTCCTCATTGAGCACGCTTTTTAGTTCAGGAGTAGGCTTAATCTGTGTCTGTGAAGTCGGCCCACGCTCTTTAATCTGAAGTGCTATTAGCTTTCAGTTAAAAAAAAGAGAGAGAGGGAGAGAGACAGAGGGAGAGAGAGAGCGAGAGAGAGAGAGAGAGGGAGAAAAAGAAAGAGAGAGAGAGAGAGAGAGAGAGAGAGAGAGAGAGAGAGAGAGAGAGAGAGAGAGAGAGAGAGAGAGAGAGAGAAATAGTGAGAGAGAGAGAGGGAGAGAGAGAAAGAGAGTGAGAAAGAGAGAGAGAGATGGAGAGAGAGAGAGAACAAGAGAGAGACGGAGAAGGAGAAAGAGAGAAAGGGAGAGAGGGAGAGAGAGAGAATGAGAGAAAGAGAGAAAGAGAGAGAGAGAGAAAGAGAAAGAGAAAGAGAAAGAGAGAGAGAAAGAGAGAGAGAGAGAGAGAGAGAGAGAGAGAGAGAGAGAGAGAGAGAGAGAGAGAGAGAGAGAGAGAGAGAGATAAAGAGAGAGATAAAGAGAGCAAGATAGATAGAGGGAGATAGAGGGAGAGATAGAGAGAGAGAGAGAGAGAGAGAGAGAGAAAGAAAGAAAGAGAGAGAGAGAAAGGGAGAGAGAGAAAGAACGAGAGAGAGAGAGAAAGAGAGAGAGCTGGTGTATAAGCTGTGGGGCCCTCTCCTGAGCAAACACAGCGAGACAGAGAGGCTCTTGTCTGGGACAGGGAGGGACAGGGAGGGGACAGCAACGCAGGCCTGTGAAATGTGACAGATCTATTTCTGAGCGTGAGCAGTGGAGCCCTGCCCGTCTGTGGCTGAGGTGTCAGGGTCAGGGTCAGGGGTCAAGGGCAGGACAGCCAATCAGGAGACAGAAATGCTTTACCTATTAAATACAGAAACAATCTCAACACAAAGCTCTCACCATATCACCCTCTCACCATATCACGTCCTCCTCTTCTCCTTCATCTTCTCCTCTGTCTTTCATTATCATCATCATCTTTATTTTCCTCCTCCCTTGTTTCTCAGTGGTCTGAAGTGTCACTAGTTTCCTCTGAAAAGCAGAGACTGGGATTAACTACCTCTTACCCAATCAAACGTCCCACAGTCTCTCAAGCTCCAAGCTTCTCTATCAGTCATTGCTTGGACAGCAGCAGTTCTCACAGAACAAACAGTGAACATTGCGGTCAGACCACAGAGTCTCTGTCATTTCACAATGTGTCTGGAAAAAAACATCATGAAATGATGTACTTATGCATTTCTGTTTTGTGGAAAATGCCATTCATTTTCATTCTTTATTTCTCCAACTTCTGTGTAGTTCAATAAGGAAGTCCTCCACTGTAGGGTCAGGTCTAACATGCCACTGCTCTCTTATTCACACAAACTAAAATGTGATCAAAACTCCTACATTGATCTGTGTCTGCTTCCTACCTCCCCGAAGTCTTAGAAAGCCCCCCCCTCCATCCTCCTCCGCTTCCTCCTCCTACATTCCCTATGTTTCTTTGAAAGACAAAATAGGGGGATTGTATCTATTAGCGGATACCCCCCCTCCACCATTCCAGCATTGGCCCATCAGTCGAGGGAGAGGAGGGAATATTATTCAGGCAGCTGTCAGCATTCTCAGGTGAGGCCCCCCAGGCGACAGTTCAACTAACTGAGCCAGAGCATAGCGCAGGTGGCTGCTTCACTGCCTGACGCAAAAGACGAGAACAGGAAAAAAGAAAATAATAATAATGGATAAATGAGATGAGTGTTGAGATGAGAGAGCGAGAGAAAGGAGGAGAATAGGGTATTTGGCAGGTTCCCCTGATCAGCTGTCATTCAGTGTGTGTGTGTGTGTGTGTGTGTGTGTGTGTGTGTGTGTGTGTGTGTGTGTGTGTGTGTGTGTGTGTGTGTGTGTGTGTGTGTGTGTGTGTGTGTGTGTGTGTGTGTGTGTGTGTGTGTGTGTCAGAGTGAAGCATCGGCCGCCCAAGATTACGCCCCCAGACACACTGACATGTTTTTGCTGCCTTGAAGTTGAAAACATGAAGGAAGGGTGAGAAGAAGGGAGGGGTGTCAAAAGAGAGAGGGTAGAGATGGATAGATCTGGGATGCTAGGCTATATACAGTACAGTGTTCTGTTCTTCATTTTCTCTTTACACTCTCTCTCTCTCTCTCGATCCACCTCTCACTCTCTGCATCTTCCTGCCTCCAAGCAATAAGGTACTTCCGGAAAAGCAGCATATCAAAACATAACAGCGTTTCCTTTTTTGAATATTGCTGAGTTCAATATTATTCTGTTTTGAACTCCACATGGCGTTTTTTGTCTCCATACTCTAGGGCTAGCCCTTGATGAAGAGAGGTGGTTCACTAGCACATTCACATAAGGCCAGTCAAACACTTCATGTGTGGTGGAAGGAAGGTGGAAGACAATACAATGGAAAACTTCATCCGCCTTCTATCTGTGTTTGTGGGTGTGTGTGTGTGTGTGTGTTAAGAGGCTAACTGACAGCTTAGACAGATGGGAGAGCGATCAGCAGCCAAAGAGGATTGTTGTGAAACAGGCCCAGGGTGTGGCTGTCACAGAGGGAGGTTATGAATGCCTACGTAGCTCTAACGACAAGGATTAGAACATGTGGCAATAATAACACATGATGCAGGTAGAAACTAATGGAGGGTTGTCCTGAGGTTCACCTTTGTCTGTGTAACATGAGTCAATTTCACACAGGAATCAAGGTAGCCAATCAATGAAGAATTCATCCAGGATAAAACATTTTTCTATTGGCTGATAGAGGGGCCACAAAGTGTTCTGAACACCCACATAGAAATAATATCTCTCTCTTCCAACCATCTCTTTCGATCTCTAACTATCTAACAAAACATACACACAAATAACTCCTTCAGACATAAAAGGTCAAGCTTGTTACATCCATTACCCTATGCCTCTTTCTATCCCCATCCTATAACACACCCACACACACAACCTTTTATCCCCAGTCTCACCCCATCGGCAGCAGATGGCTTTAATTAATATAGACTTGAGAACGAGATTTTCCCTGCGATTAATACACACAGCAGTTATGGATTTAAGTGCAAGGGATTCCAGATAATGTGATTAACAGCCATTGGAGTGGAGGGCGTCTAATAGATGATTTGTAATGGAGGAGGATTGTGTGTGTGCTCACATGTGTGCGCACGTGTGTGTGTGTTTGTGTGTGTGTGTGTGTGTGTGTGCGTGCGTGCGTGCGTGCGCGCGTGCGTGCATGAGTGTATGTGTGCTTGGCAGGGGACAGGAGAGTAAGAATGCTGAAGGCCTAGCTTCATCCCTGCTCATTCATAAGAAGAGTTGTTATCCTCTTATTGTTTGACCAGCTGTCATTAGAACCAGAACAGGGACTGGATGTTCAGTTCAGAGAGTCACAGACAGACAGACAGACAGACAGACAGACATAGTATGTGTGCCCGTCCAAGTATAAGTTAGGTCCTGAGCCTAAATTTGGATAGTAATTCAATCGGTCTATTAAAAACATGCAAGTCTTGGCACGCAACAGAGAGAAACCTGGTACCCCTAACATACTGAAGGAGAGTGTGGGTTAAAAAGCTCTGTTAAAGCTGGGCCTGAGGGTCAGAGCTAAGACACTGATCACTATGGAAACGGGGTTTGTCTCCTTCTACAGAACAAACCCTAACCGCTTCCCCATGGCTCTCATGTAATAAATGAGACAGAACTTAACACAGTCATTTGCATGGTGTGGGAATGCAAACAAGACAGTCAGACAGACAGGTGTTTGGAGAGAAGAGCTTTTCATATAGCAATCATCAGGACACAAAATGAATTGAGAATTCTGCTGCGCATACACACATGGAAACACACAGAGAATCATTAACACGCATGCACTATAGGCCCAATGCATAAATACACATAGACACATGTCTCCCACAATGCACAACTAGATGGTCTGTTACTTATCTACACAGATCTCTTCAGACACTGCCAATTGTCCAGCTGAAAGGGGGTTGAACACTTTGACATTGTTTTTGGAAGCTCCCCAGTTGTGGACCTATACCTTAACAACAAAATAAACTCAAAATAAAAAGTGGAAGTTAGTGGTAGAATGAGAGTTTAGGGAAGTACTGTTCTGAGCTATTTTTTAGCTGAAGTTCCTCATTGGAGAACGTTGGAGAACCCTCTTTCTTTCTCTTGAACCAGATTTCTTGTTTTTAACCCTCCTCCTTTACTTACCATTGGTGATTAGACCTAAGTTTAGTTGAATTCTTCAAATTGGATGTTTACTATCATCAACAAGTACAACAGTCCGGTCTCAAACAACACAAAATGGCCAGAAACAAAGAACTTTCTTCTGAAACTCGTCAGTCTATTCTTGTTCTGAGAAATGAAGGCTATTCTATGTGAGAAATTGCCAAGAAACTGAAGATCTCGTACAACGCTGTGTCCTACTCCCTTCACAGAACAACGCAAACTGACCATACCAGAATAGAAAGAGGAGTGGGAGGCCCTAGTGCACAACTGAGCAAGAGGACAAGTTCATTAGAGTGTATAGTTTGAGAAACAGATGCCTCACAAGTCCACAACAGGAACCTTCATTAAATAGTACCCGCAAAACACCAGACTCAACGTCAACAGTGAAGAGGCGACTTCGGGATGCTAGCCTTCTAGGCAAAGTTCATCTGTCCAATGTCTGTGTTCTTTTGCCCATCTTAATCTTTTCTTTTTATTGGCCAGTCTGAGATATGGCGTCTTATTTGCAACTCTGCTAGAAGGCCAGCATCCCGGTGTCGCCTTTTCACTGTTGATGTTGAAACTGGTGTTTTGCGGGTACTATTTAATGAAGGTGCCAGTTGAGGACTTGAGAAGCTTCTGTTTCTCAAACTAGACACTCTAATATACTTGTCCTCTTGCTCAGTTGTGCACCGGGGCCTCCCACTCCTCTTTTATTCTAGTTAGAGCCAGTTTGTGCTGTTCTATGAAGGGAGTAGTGCACAGCGTTGTACGAGATCTTCAGTTTCTTGCAAATGGAATTGCCTTCATTTCTCAGAACAAGAATAGACTGACGAGTTTCAGAACAAAGTTCTTTGTTTCTGGCCATTTTGAGCCTGTAATCGAACCAACAAATGCTGATGCTCCAGATACTCAACTAGTCTAAAGAAGGACAGATTTGTTGCTTCTTTAATCAGCACAGAAATGTTCAGCTGTGCTAACGTAATTGCAAAAGGGTTTTCTAATGATCAATTAGCCTTTTAAAATGATAAACTTGGATTAGCTAACACAACGTGCCATTGGAACACAGGAGTGATGGTTGTTGATAATGGGCTTCTGTACGCCCAGGTAGATATTCCATTCAAAATCAGCTGTTTCCAGCTACAATATTAATTTACAACATTAACAATGTCTACACTGTATTTCTGATCAATTTGATGTTATTTTAATAGTCAGAGAATGTGCTTTTCTTTCAAAAACAAGGACATTTCTAAGTGACTCCAAACTTTTGAACAGTGGTGTTTGTGTATGTGCGTTTGTTACGTTCCCACTAAAACCAACAGATAAGTCACAGACAAACACCAAAATGAAACAAAGGGGGTTTTAGGAGGGGTTCTCAAAGACACTCATGGGGGTAACCACTGTAAGCTGGCTAGCAACAAGAAACTGGTTCCTAAAAGACACCCACCGTGGGTGCCCACTAAATTTGCCTCAAAAAGCCAAACTGAAATAAAAACCCATCTTCTAATATGGAGTTCAAAAAGTAGGTGTGGCTAACCAAAGGGAAGAACACAAGATAAAAGGCTTTGTTTTCCCAGCTGTCAAGCACTTCCAATATCTCTCATACCAACTGGAGCATTGGCTCTGCTGCTTTTAGCACAGGTGAAGCTAACGACTGATTAATGAGGAGACAGGTGCAACACATCCTGACCAACGAGGATGATTCCAATCAATGCGCGTCCACACTTAAAACAGAACCAACCTCGAAATCAAAAAGTGAAAACGAGAAAAAATTTGCCTGTAAAAGTGTGTGTGTGTGTGTGTGTGTTTGGTGTGTGTGTGTGTGTTTGGTGTGTGTGTGTGTGTGTGTGTGTGTGTGTGTGTGTGTGTGTGTGTGTGTGTGTGTGTGTGTGTGTGTGTGTGTGTGTGTGTGTGTGTGTGTGTGTGTGTGTGTGTGTGTGTGTTTGCTGTGTGTGTGTGTGTTTGCTGTGTGTTTGGTGTGTACGTGTTCGTGTGCATGTGTGTGTGACTCTGAGCCCAGACACTCGGGCAATGTGCCAGTCTGAACAGACCCATATGAATTTTCCAACAGAAATATCTCTCTTTCTTTCTCACTCCCACTCTCACTCTTCTAATTTCAGATTTCTTTAAAATGTGTAACTACTATGTAACTTCATCAGACAAACACAGACCCTTTTAATGACAGGTACAGGGCTGTCTAGGTGAGAGAGAGAATCAGACTTCAGGTTGTGGAATCTGAAAGCTACAGAATGAAAGAGAGTGTATATCTTGGCATTGAGAGAGGTCAAGGGAGCAAAAGAAAACAGGGGAAGGAAGGAGTGGGAACGGAGGAGAGAGAAAGAGAGGGAGGGGACAGAGAGAAAGAGAGAGAGGGATAGAGTGGTAGAGGGATGAAGTGAAGGAGAGAGAGGGTACAGCCGAAGCACTCTCCAATGAAAACAGAGTGTCAGATTTAACACACTTGGGCAGAAGGGACACGGCTTAATGACCCACTTCCCCTGTCAGACCATTACTGGCAGAGAGAGGGGGAGAGAGAAAGAGAAAGAGGAGGGGGAGATAGAGGTAGGAGGGGGAGAGAAAGCAGGGGAGGTAATAAGAGAGAGGAGGGGGAGAAGTGTTGGAAAGAGAGCGAGATGGTGGGATAGTGAGGAGCAGGAGGAGTGAGAGAGGCAGAGAGGAGAGGGGAGAGAGAAAGGACAGAAGTGAGAGAAGTGAGAGAGAGAAAGAGAGAGAGAGAGAGAATACAGAAACACATATAGACCCAACCAAATCATGAGAAAACAAAACAATCATTGCTTAACACATTGTAAAGAATTAATTTTAAAAAACTGAACAAATTAGAATGCTATTTGGCCCTAAACAGAAAGTATACAGTGGCAGAATACCTGACCACTGTGACTGACCCAAAATTAAGGAAAGCTTTGACTATGAACAGACTCAGTGAGCATAGCCTTGCCATAGGCAGACCTGGCTCTTAAGAGAAAACAGGCAATGTGTACACAGCCCACAAAATGAGGTGGAAATTGAGCTTCACTTCCTAACCTCCTGCCAAATGTATGACCATGTTAGAGACATATGCAGTACCAGTAAAAAGTTTGTACACACCTACTCATTCAAAGGTTTTTCTTAATTTGTACTATTTTCCCACATTGCATAATAATAGTGACGAGATCAAAACTATGAAATAACACATATGGAATCATGTAGTATCTTAAAAACATGTTTTATATTTGATATTCTTCAGAGTAGCCACCCTGTCACGCCCTGATCTGTTTCACCTGTCTTTGTGATTGTCTCCACCCACCTCCAGGTGTCACCCGTTTTCCCCATTAGTCCCTGGGTGTTTATTCCGGTGTTCCCTGTTTTGTCTGTTGCCAGTTCGTCTTGTCTTGTCAAGTCAGCAAGTGTGTTTTTCCGTGTGCCTGCTTTTTCTTATCTCTCTGTTGCTAGTTCTCCCGGTTTTGACCCTTGTCTGCCTTGACTCTGAACCCGCCTGCCTGACCATACTGCCTGCCTTGACCTCGAGCCTGCCTGCCACTATGTACCTCCTGGACTCTGACCTTGTTTATTATATTTTGCCTGTCCACGACCGTTCTCCTGCCTGCCCCTTGGATTATAATAAATATCAAACTCGAATCATCTACCTCTCGTGTCTGCATCTGGGTCTCGCCCTGTGCCCATATAGTACAAACTGGCCATGACAGACCCAGCAGACTTGGACCAGCTCCGCCACGCTGTCTCCCTGCAGGGAGCCCCCACTGGGAGGCTTGGGGAGCTAGTGCTGGAGCTTTTGGAAGGGCTTTGTTCCCTGATGGAATGCCACGACCAAGGGTTCAAGGCTATTACGGAGCAAATCAGGGAGTTAGCTCATAGGCAGCCTGCCACCTCTGAGACCCCCCAACCACTCAGTAACCTTTTTACTATTAGTGGTGCGTTTGTACAGCCCGCATACCACCCCCGGAGCGATATTCTGGGGATCCTGGAACCTGCCGGGGATTTATTTCTCAGTGCTCCCTCATTTTTGAGCTGCAGACATCTTCGTTCCCCCCCGGACTGGTCGAAGATAGTGTATATTATTATGCTAATGTCGGGAAGGGGGCTCTCCTGGGCTACGGCAGTTTGGGAGCAACAATCCGCTATTTGTTGTGATCTGGAAGACTTCATGGCAGAGGTGAGGAAGGTTTTCGATTGTCCGGTATCCGGGAGAGAGGCGGCCCGAATACGACTTGAATTACGTCAAGACTCCCGTAGTGTAGCAGACTACTCTGTAGACTTTCACATGTTGGTTGCCGAGAGTGCCTGGAATCCGGAGTCCCTATTCGGTGATAAAAGATGAGCTTGCCACTCAGGAGTTACCGGTGGACTTCGATTCCCTCCTCACCCTCACCATTAGGATTGATGGACGTCTATGGGAACGCAGGAGTGAGAGGAGGTCTGGCCTAGGTCACACTCGTGCATCCGCTGTGGCTTGCTCACCTCCGAAGGAATCCGGAAGTCCCCGAAGGCTGTTTTTCAGAGAGGATCTGAGGCCACCCGAGCTCCCTCGAGAATCATCGACAACTGGTGAGTTGAATACACTAGAACCTATGCAACTGGGAAGAACTAGATTATAGCCTAGGGAAAGTTCACGCAGGCTAAGCTCCAACAGTTGTCTGTATTGTGGTGCTGTGCGGCATTACATAGCCACCTGCCCAGTGAAGAGACCTGAATCCTTAGTAGGTACAAGTACACTGGTGAGCCTGACTGGGAACCCTCTAATTCCCATTACCGAACTCCTTTTTATGTGACCTTGCTTTGGGGAGACCAGTCTAAATCTCTCTGGGTGCTCACTGACTCATTGACTCTAAGTATCCCTACGCAACTCCTCTCCGTTCCCATGGGTGCCAGGGCACTAGACGGCCGCTCCATTGGAAGAGTCACGCACAACACAGTTTCATTAACCTTTCTGGCGCAGGCGTTCTGCTAGCGACCCACCTCGACAACATGCGGTGAAATTGCAGAGCGCGAAATTCAAATTACAGAAATATAAATATTTAACATTCATGAAAATACAAGTGTCATACATCCAAATAATGCCTAACTTCTTGTTAATTCAGCCTCTGTCTCAGATTTCAAAAAAGCTTTATGGCGAAAGCACATCACGCGATTATCTGAGGACAGCGCCCCGCGTACAAAAGCATAAAAAAACATTTTTCAACCAGGCAGGTGCGCCATGAAAGTCAGAAATAGCGATATAATAAATGCCTTACCTTTGAAGATCTTCTTCTGTTGGCACTCCGAAAGGTCCCAGCTACATCACAAATGGTCCTTTTGTTCGATAAAGTTCTTCTTTATATCCCCAAAAACTCAGTTTAGCTGGCGCGCTTCATTCAATAATCCATCGGTTTCCCTCCTTCAAAATGCATACCAAATTAATCCCAAACGTTACCAACAAACTTCTCCAAACAAGTCAAACAACGTTAACTTCACTAGGGTAGGGGGCAGCATTCGGAATTTTGGAGGGGGTGGCATGGAGGGGATGGTGTGGGGTTGCTTTGCTGGTGACACTGTCTGTGATTTATTTAGAACTCAAGGCACATTTAACCAGCATGGCTACCACAGCATTCTGCAGCAATACACCATCCCATCTGGTTTGGGCTTAGTGGGACTATCATTTGTTTTTCAACAGGATAATGACCCAACACACCTCCAGGCTGTGTAAGGGTTATTTGACCAAGGAGAGTGATGGAGTGCTGCATCAGATGACCTGGCCTCCACAATCACCCGACCTGAACCAAATTGAGATGGTTTGGACAGCAGAGTGAAGGAAAAGCAGCCGTCAAGTGCTCAGCACATGTGGGAACTCCTTCAAGACTGTTAGAAAAGCATTCCAGGTGAAGCCTGTTGAGAGAATGCCAAAAGTGGTGCAAATCTGTCATCAAGGCACAGGGTGGCTACTTTGAAGAATCTAAAATCTAAAATATATTAGGATTTGTTAAACACTTTTTTGGTTACTAAATGATTTAATGTGTTATTTCATAGTTTTGATGTTTTCACTATTATTCTACAATGTAGAAAATAGTAAAAATGAAGACAAATCCTTGAATGAGTGGCTGTGTCCAAACTTTGGACTGGTACTGTATTTCCCTCAGATTACACAGACCCACAAAGAATTACAAATCAAATACAATTTTGATAAGGGAGTTTATCTGTTGGGTAAAATATCACAGCGTGCCATCACAGCAGCAGGATTTGTGACCTTGTTTCACAAGAAAAGGGCAAACAGTGAAGAACAAACTCCATTGTAAATACAACCCATATTTATGATCATTTATTTTCCCCTTTGTACTTATTCTCTGTCTATTTCACTTGCTTTGTCAATGTAAACATATGTTTCCAATGCCAATAAAGCCCTTTCAATTGGGGAGGGGGAGAGAGAGAGAGGAGATGAGGGGGGTGAGTGGGGGGGTGGAAGAACGAGAGATTATGGGGGAGAGGGAAGGTGATGGAGAAAGACAAAAGGAGAAAGAGGGAGAGAGTGATTGATAGAGAGAGGGGGGTAGGGAAGGGGAAATAGAGAGGAGGGGAGAGAAAGGAAAAAGAGAGAGAGATGGAGGAGGGCATAGGGAGAGAAAATATTTAACTTAATACTTCAAAAATGTTAAGTGGTGAATTTCCTTGCACTCCCACCAGTTACATGAAATATTGTGATGAACAGTAAATCTCGCTGGTGCAGTGTGACATTTTCAAGTACCTGTTGATGGTGGGACTCTCAACATGTTCCTAACATTCTCTTGGTGTGTGACTGGCCTGTTCACCAGGTCACACATCAGGACAAACACTTGACATAAGACATGTCCTTCAGTAATTAACCCTAAACACACACACTTGCACACACACACAAGCATGCACACCAGTGGCGGTTGTGCCGTTTAAGATGAGGGAGGCCTTATTTCTATTACAGCATATTGGATGACTGTCATTAATATTCCATTCACCCAGGTCAATGTAACATCAATAGGTTTAGGCTGCTACATGATACTCTAATTTTCCCCAAACCCGTCATGAGGTTGCTGCAACCTAGCCTACGAATGAAAGTTTACAATGTAGGTGCACACAAGTCGATAGAAAAATATGAGTAATCAAGGTGACAGTGACACATTCAATACCACTTACCCACTCTTGCCTGCATCTAGCTGATCTATGGTGCAATTATTAGTTCAAACAGTAGCAAACAAGAGTTTTTATTGGACAAGTTCAGGTATGTTTATCCCCATTTCATTCCGTTTGCTTCTGTTTGGAAACGTTCTTCAACAGAATCGGCGGAACGAATACACTGCAAACACAGTTCACTTCCATAGCAACCACACACATGATCACTTTGCTTGTTGTATATTTCCTACAGACAATCACAGACTACAAAAGGACAACCACGGACACGTCACGGACACCGACGTCTTGCTTCTCGACAAACTAAACACCTTCTTTGCCCGCTTTGAGGATAATACAGTGCCACCGACGAGACCCGCTACCAAGGACTGTGGGCTCTCCTTCTCCATGGCCGACGTAAGACATTTAAACGTGTTAACCCTCGCAAGGCTGCCGGCCCAGACGTCCTCAGAGCATGCACAGACCAGCTGGCTGATGTGTTTACGGACATACTCAATCTCTCCCTATCCCAGTCTCCTGTCCCCACATGCTTCAAGATGGCAACCATTGTTCCTGTACCCAAGAAGACAAAGATAACTGAACTAAATGACTACCGCCCAGTGCACTCACTTCTGTCATCATAAAGTGCTTTGAGAGACTAGTCAAGGATCATATCACCTCCACCTTACATGTCACCCTAGACCCACTTAAATTTGCTTACCGCCCTAATAGGTCCACAGACGATGCAATCGCCATCACACTGCACACTGCACACTGCCCTATCCCATCTGGACAAGAGGAATATCTATGTAAGAATGCTATTCATTGACTAAAGCTCAGCATTCAACACCATATTACCCTCAAAGCTCATCATGAACCTAAAACCCTCACAAACTTTTCCAGATGCACAATTGAGAGCATCCTGTAGGGCTGTATCACCGCCTTGTACGACAACTGCACAGCCCGTAACTGTAATGCTCTCCAAATGGTGGTGCGGTCTGCACAATGCATCACCGGGGGCAAACTACCTGCCCTCCAGGACACCTACAGCACCCGATGTCACAGGAAGGCCAAAAATTAAAAAAAAGGTCATCAACAACAACCACTCGAGCCACTGCCTGTTCACCCTGCTACCATCCAGAAGGCGAGGTCAGTACAGGTGCATTAAAGCTGGGACCAAGAGACTGAAAAACAGCTTCTATCTCAAGGCCATCAGACTGTTAAACAGACATCACTAAAACAGAGAGGATGCTGCCTACATACAGACTTGAAATCATTGGCCACTTTATTGATTGATCACTAGTCACTTTAATAATGACACTTTAATTTTTACATGTCTTGCGTCACTCATCTCATATGTACAGTTGAAGTCGGAAGATTACATACAATTAGGTTGTTGTCATTAAAACTCGTTTTTCAACCACTCCACAAATGTATTGTTAACAAACTATAGTTTTGGCAAGTCGGTTAAGACATCTACTTTGTGCATAACACAAGTCATTTTTCCAACAATTGTATACAGACAGATTATTTCACTTATAATTCACTGTATCACAATTCCAGTGGGTCAGAAGTTTACATACACTAAGATGACTGTGCCTTTTAAACAGCTTGGAAAATTCCAGAAAATTATGTCATGGCTTTAGAAGCTTCTGATCAGCTAATTGACATCATTTGAGACAATTGGAGGTGTACCTGTGGATGTATTTGAACGCAAACCTTCAAACTCAGTGCCTCTTTGCTTGACATCATGGGAAAATCAAAAGAAATCAGCCAAGACCTCAGAAAACAAATTGTAGACCTCCACAAGTTTGGTTCATCCTTGGGAGCAATTTCCAAACGCCTGAAGGTACCACGTTCATCTGTACAAACAATAGTACGCAAGTATAAACACCATGGACCACGTAGCCGTCATACCACTCAGGAAGGAGACGCGTTCTGTCTCCTAGAGATGAATGTACTTTGGTGCAAAAAGTGCAAATCAATCCCAGAACAACAGCAAAGGACCTTGTGATGCTCTCTCTTTCTCACTCTCTTCTTTCTCTTTCATTTTTTAAGAAATGAATTTGTTCAAAACTGTTCAACTATTGTCTTTCTCTCTCGTTGAGTCAACTACTCAACACATTTTATGCACTGCAGTGCTAACTAGCTGTAGTTTATGCTTCAGTACTAGATTCTCTGATTCTTTGATTGGGTGGACAATATGTCAGTTCAGGTTGCAGGAGCTCTGATAGGTTGGAGGAAGTCCTCCGGAAGTTGTCATAAGTACTGTGTACGTCAATGGAAGGGGGTGAGAACCATGAGCCTCCTAGGTTTTGTATTGAAGTCAATGTACCCAGAGGAGGACGGAAACTATCTGTCCTACGGGTGCACAATGGTGCTACCCTACAGAGTGCTGTTGAGGCTACTGTAGACATTCATTGAGAAAACAGTGTGTTTTAGTAAATTATTTGGTGACGTGAATGTATTTAGTATAGTTTTATCTAAAAAGGATAACTTTTTTTAGTGTTTCTTATTCACTGAGGAAGATGGTCCTCCTCTTCCTCCTCTGAGTAGCCTCCACTTATGCACACACACACACACACACACACACACACACACACACACACACACACACACACACACACACACACACACACACACACACACACACACACACGCACACACACGCACACACGCAGAGAGAGCCAGGGTCATGTTAACTACCAGTCTCTCAGCGCAGAAGCCTAGCTTCCTGTTTTTGACGAAATGTAACTGTGTCTAAGGCAACAATGACCCCAAAATGTCCCTTACAGACAGACTGACAGACAGACAGACAGAACAAATCTTTGGAATAGATATGTGAGCCAGGCCAGTGCTTTGCTATAGTGAAGGCTTTAGTATCGACAAGATCCAGTGGAAAACAATCAGGTGTGGGCAGGCAGGTTGGGGGCAGAATGGGACTGAAGAACACAGAGAGCTCCGGGGCTCAGCAGCAAATGGCTTTTTAATGTAACTGACAATAGATGCTGTACTTCTAAAGATAAATAAAGGAGCTGTGAAAGGGAGAGAGAAAGATAAGGTGTTATTTTCTGTAAATAGTTATAGTGGTGCTTACCGTATATCTATAAACACACCACATAATAACTGAAACAAACTCATAGCCTGTGCTAACCTCTGACCCTGAACAGCAGTGACCTCTAACAGCAGGTGTAAACAGCTGGGATGATGAAGGGATAGGTTACTGTGGGAAACTCTTCCTTTTCTCACCTCTAGTCTTTGTGTATCATGTTGAGCCATTCTCCACAGTACAAACACAGCTATGTCTAACTGAGCACTGTTAGAGTGTGTGAGCTCAGATCAGTCTTAGTAGGAACATCACTGCACACTGTTCAAGTGTAGCACTCCCTAGGGCCCTCTCCAGGTTGGCACTGAGTTCCCCTTCCCTCATTTACCCCCATGGATCCTGTGGCCCCTCTACAGAGGCTAGGGAGGGTCAGTAGAAAGAGGGGGAAGCACTTCCTCAGGAAAAGCATTAAAGAGGCAAGTATTGATTCTGGATTTTAAATGTTTTTCACTGTGATTTATCCAATTAGCCTCTGATCCCTCTATGGGCCCACAACTGTCTCCCCTGGGGCTGGGGAAGGGGCAGGGGCCGGGGGCCATGGGTGGGGCTGGGGTTGGGCCTTGGCTGAGGCTGAAGCTGGGGCTGAGGCTGGGGCAGGGGCTGGAGCAGGGGCAGGCGCTGGGGCAGGGGCTATTGTTGGGGCAGGGGGCTGGGAGAGCCAGATGAAATCTGCCAATGGGAAATCCCCCTAAACTCCTAGATGGGATCTCAATTAGAAGATGCATGTGGAATTCAAGAGAAAATATTAGTCCAGCCCATCCAAGCCCATCTCAGTCCATCCCAGTCCATCCCAGCCCATACAAGTCCATGCCAGCTCATCCCAGCCCATCTCAGTCCATCCCAGCCCCTCTTAGTCCATCCCAGCCCATACAAGTCCATGCCAGCCCATCTCAGTCCATCCCAGCACATTCCAGCCCATATCAGTCCATCCCAGTCCATCTCAGTCCATCCCAGCCCATTCAAGTCCATGCCAGTCCATCCCAGCCCATCTCAGTCCATCCCAGCACATACCAGCCCATCTCAGTCCATCCCAGCCCATCTCAGTCCATCCCAGCTCATACAAGTCCATGCCAGTCCATCCCAGCCAATCTCAGTCCATCCCAGCCAATCTCAGTCCATCTCAGTCCATCCCAGCCCATCTCAGTCCATCCCAGCCCATCTCAGTCCATCCCAGCCCATACAAGTCCATGCCAGTCCATCTCAGCCAATCTCAGTCCATCCCAGCACATTCCAGCCCATCTATGTCCATCCCAGCCCATCTCAGTCCATCCCAGCCCATACAAGTCCATGCCAGTCCATCCCAGCCAATCTCAGTCCATCCACTCTATTCCAATTCAATCCAGTTCAGCCTTGCCCCTCTAAGGCTTTGCTTACAAAGGCCGCCCAATTATAATATTTTTCTGCTAGTTGGTCTTTTGATGAATCACATTAAATATTTTTCAAAGCTGATCTGATTGGTAAAAATACCAATTAGTGAAAAAACTGATAGAATTGGGCTGCCTGTCTAAACACAGGCTTACTCAAACCTGAGCTGAGCCAGCTTCTGGCTCTGTCCCTCCTATGTTTGGTCCAGTGTTGGATATTGCCATTGTTGAATACACTCTACACTTCCCCTTTCTCCTCTAACCTCCACCTCCTCTCCCTTCTTCTGTGAAAAATCAATGGTAAGTTATTTAGCAGATACAAGAAGGGGATCAATCTAGCACCATGCTTCAGAGCGCTTGCTGCGTGTGTGTGCGTGTGTGCGCGTGTGTGCGCGTGCGTGTGTGTGCGTGTGTGTTCCACTGCCACGGCCCTAGGTGACAGAAATGTTTTAAAGGGAAAAAGAACAATGGAGAGGAAAAGAGAAAGTGTCCTTGTCTGTTCAAAGGGAGGCCAGACATGGGGAGAAGAAGGGACGGAAGAGAGGGAGGCCAGACATGGGGAGAAGAAGGGACGAAAGAGAGGGAGGCCAGACATGGGGAGAAGAAGGGACGAAAGAGAGGGAGGTCAGACATGGGGAGAAGAAGGGACGAAAGAGAGGGAAGCCAGACATGGGGAGAAGAAAGGACAATTTAATTTAATCTTGATTTAACTAGGGAAGACATATATTTTATTATTCTTTCCATTCAAACACTCCACATTGAACATGATGAGGAATATTGTCTATTGTAAATCTATATTTGATTCAAAGTACTGGTACCGGTATTGACTTGGTACCGGTACCCCTTGTACATAGCCACATTATTGTTATTTTATTGTGTTACTATTCTTTCTTTTGTTTATTTGGCACATTTTTCTTACTTTTTTAAAACTCTGCATTGTTAGCTAATGGCTTGTAAATAAGCATTTCACGGTAAGGTCTACACCTGTTGTATTCGGCACGTGTGACAAATAACATTTTATTTGATTTTGATTTGATTTGAAGTACTATTTTGTCCTGAATGGATTCAAATGAAATGGACAAAAACCGTGTGCATGTTCTGTAGACACATAGCAACCACTTCGAGATAAAGACAGGGTATGTATAATGTAGCCATGGAGAGAACGACAGCAAAGAGGGGGTGAAAACAGCAACAGAGTGAAGATTGAATGGGAAGAAGAGGAGGAGAAAACAGGGTCAGAGATTAGAGGAGTCCGACACCCGTGTGTGTGTCCCAAGTGCTCTCTTTATAGATCACTATATGCAACGTCCCAAAATCCCAAGTGATTAGAATCAGATGCAAACACACACACACACACACACACACACACACACACACACACACACACACACACACACACACACAGGTGCACACACACACACCCGGGTGAACACACACACGGGTGCACGTCGCCATGTGTACCCTGTTTCCACCCTAAATAAGGTCAGAAACAGACCATAAACAAACTAAATAACCATGTTTTAAACACCAAATGCAAAAGCAGGCCTCTTCCTCTTGCTTTACTTGGGGTTTTAACATGACCCATTTCATTCTCCTCCCTTTTATCCTGCTGTTTAAAACACAAGTGTTTGATGTTTGGGTTATTGTTTCCAATACAACACTGATCTGTTGTGTCAATAGTCCTTGACACTTTGTCCCAGAATGGAGGGTGTGTGTGTTGTGTGTGTATTTTTCAGGAGACATTTGGTTGAGCAAGTGTGTGGGTGTGTTTCTGTGCATTCATGGCCATTGGGAGTGTTTGACAGAGGCCAATATTATTCATCCCAGACAATATCCTAAAATGGCTAATTATCCTGACCAATTAGCTGACTAATTAAACAATCTAAGCGGACAATCTATCAGCTGTCACAGATCAATAGATGCTTTCCATGCTGCAGATAGAGAGAGAGAAATAAATAAAGATATACAGAAAGAGAGAGAGAGAGAGCCCACTGCCACCCCTATCAGATCACAGCAGTCTACTTGAACAGAGGAATACTCAATCATGAGGCATAAAAGCCAAAGGAACTGTATAATATTAAGAAATGCCATAGATGGAAGGAATGTAGAGTGGGAACCTTCCAAAAAACAATTAGGCAACAACAAATTCAATCCCATTTAGACAACTTCCCGGACAAAACGTTCCACAGTAATAGTGAAGGTGTAAACTTGGCAGGAGAAAATCGAAACAGTATATTTGACATCACGGCTTCCCTATCAGCTTCCCTGTCATACGGGGCACCAGGTAGCCTAGTGGTTAGAGCGTTGGACTAGTAACCAAAAGGTTGCAAGATCAAATCCCTGCGCTGACAAGGTAAAAATCTGTTGTTCTACCCCTGAACAAGGCAGTTATTAACCCACTGTTCCTAGGCCGTCATTGAAAATAAGAATTTTTCTTAACTGACTTGCCTAGTTAAATAAAGATAACAAAAAATCTAAACATTTCAAACAGAAAATCGAAGAAAAAAAAAACAACAATGACAAATGGTTTGATGAAGAAGGCAAAAACCTAAGAAAGAAATTGAGAAACCTATCCAACCAAAAACATAGGGAACCAGAAAACCTGAGTCTACGCCATCACTATGGTGAATCACTAAAACAATACAGAAATACCTTACGGAGAGAAGAAGAAGGAACAGCAAGTCAAAAATCAGCTCAATGTAATTGAAGAATCCGTAGACTTCGAAAACACCAAACAAACAACAACTCGAAGAGTTATCGATCCAAAATGGAGATGTATGGGTAAATCACTTGTCCAAACTTTTTGGCCCTATAAAAAAGATCAGACAGAAAAAACATATACATGATCAAATACAAATCTTAGAATCAGCTCTTAAAGATGACCAGAACACACTAAATTCTCCAATTACATTGAATGAACTACAGGACAAAATACAGGCCTGTGATGTTGATGGTATCCTCAATGAAATGATAAAATACACAGAAAACAAATTCCAATTGACTATACTTAAACTCTTTAACATTATCCTTAGCTCTAGCATCTTCCCCAATAGTTGGAACCAAGGACTGATCCACCTAATGCACAAAAGTGAATACTCATCTGACCCCAATAACTACCGTGGGATATGCATCAACAGCAACAGAAAATCCTCTGCATTATCATTAACAGCAGACTTGTTCATTTCCTCAGTGAAAACAATGTACAGAGCAAATGTCAAATTGGCTTTTTACCAAATTAAATATGACAGACCACGTATTCACCCTGCACACCCTAAATGACAAACAAATAAACTGAAATAAAGGCAAAGTCTTCTCATGCTTTGTTGATTTCAAAAAAGCATTTGACTCAATTTGGCATCAGGGTTTATGAAGATGGTTAAACCAAGGCCTTATACCTTTTAAAGGGTTAATGCATAATAAACATAATAAATTATGTTATTGTAACGGTCATTCTCCTCCTCTTCGTCTGAAGAGGAGGAGTAGGGATTGGACCAAAGCGCAGCGTGGAATGTAGACATAATGATGTTTATTAAAGTAAAGACGAAACACGAAAACACTTCAACAAACTACAAAACAAATAAACGATGTAGACAGACCTGGACTTGAGAACTTACAATATACGAAGAACGCACGAACAGGAACAGACTACATACACGAACGACAAACGAAACAGTCCCGTGTGGTGCAACATACACAGACACGGAAGACAACCACCCACAACAAACAATGTGAAACAACCTACCTATATATGGTCCTCAATCAGAGGAAAACGTAAAACACCTGCCTCTGATTGAGAGCCATACAAGGTCAATTAAACCTGACACTTAACATAGAACAAACAACACAGACTGCCCACCCAGCTCACGTCCTGACCCACTAAACACAACTATACAAAAGGAAAACAAGGTCAGGAACGTGACATTTCCCCCCCCCCCCCCCCCCCCCCCCCCCCCCCCCCAAGATGCGGACTCTGGCCGCAAAACTCAACCTCAAGGGGAGGGTTTGGGTGGGCATCTGTCCACGGTGGCGGCTCCGGCTCCGGACGCTGTCCCCACACCACCATAGTCACTCCCCGCTTCCGTATCCCCCTCCCAATGACCACCCTCCAAATAAACCCACCTAAATTAAGGGGCATCACCGGGATAAGGGGCAGCACCGGGATAAGGGGCAGCAGCTCCGGACTGAGGGACGGCAGCTCCGGACTGAGGGACGGCAGCTCCGGACTGAGGGACGGCAGCTCCGGACTGAGGGACGGCAGCTCCGGACTGAGGGACGGCAGCTCCGGACTGAGGGACGGCTCTGGCTGGTCATGGCTGGCTGACGGCTCTGGCTGGTCATGGCTGGCTGACGGCTCTGGCTGGTCATGGCTGGCTGACGGCTCTGGCTGGTCATGGCTCGCTGACGGCTCTGGCTGGTCATGGCTCGCTGACGGCTCTGGCTGGTCCTGTCTGGCTGACGGCTCTGGCTGATCCTGTCTGGCGGAAGGCTCTGGCTGATCCTGTCTGGCGGAAGGCTCTGGCTGATCCTGTCTGGCGGAAGGCTTTGGCTGCTCCTGTCTGGCGGAAGGCTTTGGCTGCTCCTGTCTGGCGGAAGGCTCTAGCGGCTCCTGTCTGGCGGAAGGCTCTAGCGGCTCCTGTCTGGCGGACGGCTCTGAAGGCTCATGGCAGACGGGCGGCTTTGCAGGCTCAGTACAGTCGGGCGGCTTTGAAGGCTCAGTACAGACGGGCAGTTCATGCGGCGCTTGGCAGACGGACAGTTCAGACGGCGTTGGGCAGACGGGCAGTTCAGGCGCCGTTGGGCAGACGGGCAGTTCAGACGGCGTTGGGCAGACGGGCAGTTCAGGCGCCGCTGGGCAGACGGGCAGTTCAGGCGCCGCTGGGCAGACGGCAGACTCTGGCCGGCTGAGACGCACTGTAGGCCTGGTGCGTGGTGCCGGAACTGGAGGTACCGGGCTAAGGACACGCACCTTCAGGCTAGTGCGGGGAACAACAACAGGGCACACTGGACTCTCAAGGCGTACTATAGGCCTGGTGCGTGGTACCGGCACTGGTGGTACCGGGCTGAGGGCACGCACATCAGGGCGAGTACGGGGAGAAGGAACAGTGCGTACAGGGCTCTGGAGACGCACAGGAGGCTTGATGCGTGGTGCCGGAACTGGAGGCACTGGGCTGGAGACACGCACCACAGGGAGAGTGCGTGGAGGAGGAACAGGGCTCTGGAGACGCACTGGAAACCTGGTGCGTGGTGTAGGCACTGGTGGTACTGGGCTGGAGCGAGGAGGTGGCGCCGGAAATACCGGACCGTGCAGGCGTACTGGCTCCCTTGAGCACTGAGCCTGCCCAACCTTACCTGGTTGTATGCTCCCCGTCGCCCGACCAGTGCGGGGAGGTGGAATAACCCGCACCGGGCTATGTAGGCGAACCGGGGACACCATGCGTAAGGCTGGTGCCATGTAAGCCGGCCCGAGGAGACGCACTGGTGGCCAGATATGTAGAGCCGGCTTCATGGCACTTGGCTCAATGCTCAATCTAGCCCGGCCGATACGAGGAGCTGGTATGTACCGCACCGGGCTATGCACACGTACAGGAGACACCATGCGCTCTACTGCGTAACACGGTGTCTGCCCGTACTTTCGCTCTCCACGGTAAGTACAGGGAGTAGGCGCAGGTCTCCTACCTGACTTCGCCACACTCCCTTTTAGCCCCCCCCCCCCAAGACATTTTTGGGGTTTATTTTCGGGTTTCCAGCCACGTCTCCTTGCTGTCTCCTCATACCACCGATCCTGGGCTTTCGCTGACTCCATCTCTTCAAAAGAGCGGCGATATTCCCCTGTCTGAGCCCAGGGTCCTTTTCCGTCCAATATTTCCTCCCAAGTCCACGAGTCCTGGTTTTTTGGCCGCTGCTGCTGGTTCCTCTCACGCTGCTTGATCCTTGTTAGGTGGGTGGTTCTGTAACGGTCATTCTCCTCCTCTTCGTCTGAAGAGGAGGAGTAGGGATTGGACCAAAGCGCAGCGTGGAATGTAGACATAATGATGTTTATTAAAGTAAAGACGAAACACGAAAACACTTCAACAAACTACAAAACAAATAAACGATGTAGACAGACCTGGACTTGAGAACTTACAATATACGAAGAACGCACGAACAGGAACAGACTACATACACGAACGACAAACGAAACAGTCCCGTGTGGTGCAACATACACAGACACGGAAGACAACCACCCACAACAAACAATGTGAAACAACCTACCTATATATGGTCCTCAATCAGAGGAAAACGTAAAACACCTGCCTCTGATTGAGAGCCATACAAGGTCAATTAAACCTGACACTTAACATAGAACAAACAACACAGACTGCCCACCCAGCTCACGTCCTGACCCACTAAACACAACTATACAAAAGGAAAACAAGGTCAGGAACGTGACAGTTATGATAAACTGTTAGTATCCTCTTCAGGAGACCTTTGTGTGTGTGTGATATTAACCTGTTCGGAGTGTTGTGACCTTCAGACACTATCAGAAAGCGTCTACATTAAGGTTTCTACATTCAGACTCCACCTATCTGGATCCCACCGTGGTTGTCTGGTTTTCTGAGAACACAAGGCTGCCACAGACCTAATGAAACCAGCCCCATGTCAGAAGATGCTTACACTCGCTCACATTGTTATGACTCTATACTTGTGATGAAATGTCAGGGAAAGTTATGTAAAGGGGATTGGGGAGGATATATGAGTTACAGGATGTCTTAGGCATTTTGCAGAACTTGGGGAGAACTATCATATACTGTTATACTGTACTCTGTACCAACTTCTGCCTACAATTGTATTACTAAAAGGAGTTTTTTAATACTTAAACAAAGAGTCTGTGTTTCCTTTCCATTACTAATGTATGTTTGATAATTATATAGACCTGATCATTTGTTGAAGAAATTGACCAACATCGCTGTACAAATTGATGGAAAGTGGTGTTGGGGGATAAATATATGACATTATAAAATCCATGTACATAAACAACAAGTGTGTGGTTAAAATTGACAAAAAACACACACATTTCCTTCCACGGGGCTGTGGCGTGAGACAGGGATGCAGCTTAAGCCCCACCCTCTTCAATATATATATATATATCAACAAATTGACGAGGGCACTAGAACAGTCTGCAGCACCCGGCCTCACCCTACTAGAATCTGAAGTCAAATGTCTACTATTTGCTGATGATCTAGTGCTGATGTCACCAACCAAGGAGGGCCTACAGCAGCACCTAGATCTTCTGCACAGATTCTGCCGGACCTGGGCCCTGACAGTAAATCTCAGTAAGACAAAAATACTGGTGTTCCAAAAAAGGTCCAGTCGCCAGGACCACAAATACAAATTCCATGTAGACACTGTTGCCCTAGAGCACACAAGAAAACGATACATACCTCGGCCTAAACATCAGCGTCACAGGTAACTTCCACAAAGCTGTGAATGAGCTGAGAGACAAGGCAAGAAGGGATGCCATCAAAAGGAACATAAAATTCGACATACCAATTAGAATCTGGCTAATAATACTTGAATCAGTTATAGAACCCATTGCCCTTTATGGTTGTGAGGTCTGGGGTCCGCTCACCAACCAATAGTTATTTGCACATCGTTACAACACTGTGTATAGACATAATTTGAAATTGGAAATGTCATTATTCTTTTGGAACTTCTGTGAGTGTAATGTTTACAATTAATTGTATTGTTAATTTCACTTTTGTTTATCATCTACTTCACTTGCTTTGTCAATATTATCATATGTTCCCCATGCTGATAAAGCCCATGAGAGAGAGAGAGAGAGAGAGAGAGAGAGAATGTTTGCTCAGTTTTCAGAGTGAATATTCCAAAAAAGCATGGGGGAAATACTATATAATTTATTTGAAATTAGCAAGTTGCTTCTATGAACACATTTTCATTTTGTGTTTATTTTGTGTTACAGAGGTTAATTTGTGTCAAGTTTCTATCAGTGTGTGTATGTTTCTGTGTCTATTTGTGTGTGGATATGCATGAGAGAGAGTGATGACAGTAGTACTGCAGGGAAGAGGCAGGACAGACATTCCCACAGGACAGAGAGAGAGGGGCAGGTCCCACTGTTGTTTCTCAGGCCTTATCTGATCAAGGCATCAACACTTACACTCCTCCCTTTCCACCCTCCCTCCGCAACAACCCTCCCTCTTTCTGTTACCTCCCTCCCTCTCCCTCTCTCTCTCAATTCGATTCAATGTAAGGCCTTTATTGGCATGGGAAACGTGTTTACATTGCCAAAGCAAGTGAAATAGATAATAAACAAAAATGAACAGTAAACATTACACTCATGAAAATTCCAAAAGAATAATGACATTTCAAATGTTATATTATGCGCAAATAGTTAAAGTAAAAAAAGGGAGAAAAAAATAAACATAAATATGGGTTACATTTACAATGGTGTTCTTCACGGGTTGCCCTCTCTCTCTCTCTCTCTCTCTGAATATGTTTAAAGGATAATGAGTTCATCCCTCTCTTATTTATGGTGTCCCTGACAGGTCAACATGACACACACAAACACACGTGTGTGTGTGTGTGTGTGTGTGTGTGTGTGTGTGTGTGTGTGTGTGTGTGTGTGTGTGTGTGTGTGTGTGTGTGTGTGTGTGTGTGTGTGTGTGTGTGTGTGTGTGTGTGTGTGTGTGTGTGTTGTTTATGCATGTGGTACTGGCAGCCTGTCAAAGTGGAGCTAAATTGCATTAAAATAGTGCAGCGCTTGTCTCAAATTTACATGGGAATTAGGCAGAGTAGTGGCAATTACCTAGGCCAACGCTGCTAATTGAATAAGGCTGAAGCGCTTTCTCTCTTTTTTCCTCCCCTTCCCTCTCTCCCTCTCTTTTCATTCCATGCATGGTGTCATACGCTTTTCATCTCCAATGTCATTGTGGCTACACTTCGCCCTCCTCAAGGGCCCATTGTCCAACACATTGTTAAACCATCACCACGCAGAGAAGAGTGGGGATTGCTGGTGACTGGAATCTGTAGGCATGTTGGTGTATAGGGGCTTGTTTGTTTTTGGGACATGTTGATTTATAGGGGCATGTTTGTTTATAGGTTAAAGGGACATGCTTGTTTATAGGGACATGTTTGTTTATCGGGACATGTTTGTTTATGGGGACACGTTTGTTTACAGGGACATGTTGATTTATAGGGGCATGTTAGTTTACAGGGACATGTTTGTTTATAGGGACACGTTTGTTTACAGGGACATGTTGATTTATAGGGACATGTTTGTTTTAGAGACATGTTTGTGTTTAGGGACATGTAGGTTTATGGGGACATGTTTGTGTATAGGGACATGTTGGTTTATAGGTACTAGTTGGTTTTTAGGGGCTTGTTGGTTTATAGGGACATGTTTGTCTATAGGGACATGTTGATGTATAGGGGCGTGTTGGTTTATAGGGACATGTTTGTGTCACATATGTGTGTTTTCACATGTGTCTGTTACGTTTAATATGTGCAGTTAAGTGTGTTGTTTGGTGGGGATTTCTTTTCTCCTGTCCTGTGGGAAACTTATCAGTAACAGAGAGAAGAAAAAAAAACAAAGACAGACATGACCAGAACACACCCTGAGGGAGACACAGAACACATGAACACACACACAGATACAGTAAGCCTGTGTGGAGTGACAGGGGACATCCCTGAGACTAGGGGACATCACTGAGAGGAGAGCTGCATTGTAACTCATATAGTGCAAGTCACACACATAACATGCGTTATATTCCACTGGAAGATTTGCATGGCACATTGTTATCACAACATCTTGTAATATATACATTTTTGCCTGAGATGATTTAATGCCCATTACTCACTACACAAACACGCCCCAAATTGAAGTTGAAATATGAAAAGTGGTTGGTTTTGTTGGTGTTGGTTTTGGTTTTTGGGACATGTTGGTTTATAGGGACATGTAGGTTTATAGGGACATGTAGGTTTATAGGAACATGTAGGTTTATAGGAACATGTTTGTTTATAGGGACATGTTTGTGTATAGGGACATGTTGGTTTATAGGGACATGTGTGTTTATAGGGACATGTTTGTTTATAGGGACATGTTGGTTTATAGGAACATGTTGGTTTATAGGGACATGTGTGTTTATAGGGACATCGTTGGTTTATAGGGACATGTAGGTTTATAGGAACATGTTTGTTTATAGGGACATGTGTGTTTATAGGGACATCGTTGGTTTATAGGGACATGTTGGTTTATAGGGACATCGTTGGTTTATAGGGACATGTTGGTTTATAGGGACATGTAGGTTTATAGGAACATGTTTGTTTATAGGGACATGTTTGTTTATAGGAACATGTTGGTTTATAGGGACATGTGTGTTTATAGGGACATCGTTGGTTAATAGGGACATGTTGGTTTATAGGAACATGTTGTTTTATAGGGACATGTTTGTTGATAGGGACATGTTGGTTCATGAGGACATGTTGGTTTATAGGTACATGTTGTTTTATAGGGACATGTTTGTTGATAGGGACATGTTGGTTTATGAGGACATGTTGGTTTATAGGGACATGTTGATTTAAAGGGACATGTTTATTTATATTTATATTTAATTTTTAAATCCTGTTGGTTTATAGTAACATGTTGGCATATAGGTACATGTTTGTGTATAGGGACATGTTGGTTTATAGGGACATGTTTGTTTATAGGGACATGTGGGTTTAAAGGGACATGTTTGTTTGTAGGGACATGTTGGTTTATAGGGACATGTGTGTTTATCGGGACATGTTTGTTTATAGGGACATGTTTGTTTATAGGGACATGTTGGTTTATAGGAACATGTTGGTTTATAGGGACATGTTGGTTTATAGGGACATGTTGGTTTATAGGGACATGTTTGTTTATAGGGACATGTTGGTTTATAGGAACATGTTTGTTTATAGGGACACGTTGGTTTATAGGGACATGTTGGTTTATAGGGACATGTTGGTTTATAGTGACATGTTGGTGTATAGGGGCGTGTTGGTTTATGTTTGTGTCACATATGTGTGTTTTCACATGTGTCTGTTACGTTTAATATGTGCAGTTAAGTGTGTTGTTTGGTGGGGATTTCTCTTCTCCTGTCCTGTGGGAAACTTATCAGTAACAGAGAGAAGAAAAAAAAACAAAGACAGACATGACCAGAACACACCCTGAGGGAGACACAGAACACATGAACACACACACAGATACAGTAAGCCTGTGTGGAGTGACAGGGGACATCCCTGAGACTAGGGGACATCACTGAGAGGAGAGCTGCATTGTAACTCATATAGTGCAAGTCACACACATAACATGCGTTATATTCCACTGGATGATTTGCATGGCACATTGTTATCACAACATCTTGTAATATATACATTTTTGCTGAGATTATTTAATGCTCATTACTCACTACACAAACACGCCCCAAATTGAAGTTGAAATATGAAAAGTGGTTATATTGTGTGTGCGCATGCGTATTTGCGTGTGCGTGTGTGTGTGTGTGTGTGTGTGTGTGTGTGTGTGTGTGTGTGTGTGTGTGTGTGTGTGTGTGTGTGTGTGTGTGTGTGTGTGTGTGTGTGTAGTGGTATTGGGAAGCAGTGTGTGTGGCTGTTTCTGCCTCAGTGTGTGAAGGACTGATTATGCCTGCTCCCAGGACTATCAGCATGTGGCTGTCCTGCTTATCAGATCTATCTAATAAGGCAAAACTAAACACACACACACGGCCGCTACACATTTAAAACAAATGGTTCTATATAGTGCTAAAAAAGTGTAATTTGGCTCGTAACCATATCAGATACCTTTTTGGTGCTATATACAGTTGAAGTCGGAAGTTTACATACACCTTAGCCAAATACATTTAAACTAAGTTTTTCACAATTTCTGACATTAAATCCTAGTTAAAATGTCCTGTCTTAGGTCAGTTAGGATCACCACTTCATTTTAAGAATGTGAAATGTCCGAATAATAGTAGAGAAAATAATTTATTTCAGCTTTTATTTCTTTCATCACATTTCCAGTGGGTCAGAAGTTTACATACACTCAAATAGTATAGTGTTTGGTAGCATTGCCTTTAAATTATTAAACTTGGGTCAAACGTTTCGGGTAGCCTTCCACAAGCTTCCCATAATAAGTTGGGTGAATTTTGGTCCATTCCTCCTGACAGAGCTGGTGTAACTGAGTCAGGTTTGTAGGCCTCCTTGCTCGCACATGCTTGTTCAGTTCTGCCCACAATTTTTCTTTAGGATTGAGGGCAGGGCTTTGTGATGGCCACTCCAATACCTTGACTTTATTGTCCATAAGGCATTTTGCCCCAACTTTGGAAGTATGTTTGGGGTCATTGTCCATTTGGAAGACTCATTTGCGACCAAGCTTTAACTTCCTGACTGATGTCTTGAGATGTTGCTTTAATATATCCACATAATTTTCCCGCCTCATGATGCCATCTATTTTGTGAAGTGCACCAGACTCTACTGCAGCAAAGCACCCCCACAACATGATGCTGCCACCCCTGTGCTTCATGTTTGGGACGGGGTTCTTCGGCTTGCAAGCCTCCTCCTTTTTCCTCCAAACATAACGATGGTCATTATGGCCAAACAGTTCTATTTTTCTTTCATCAGAACAGAGGACATTTCTCCAAAAAGTACGATCTTTGTCCCCATGTGCAGTTGCAAACCGTAGTCTGGCTTTTTTATGGCGGTTTTTGAGCAGGTGCTTCTTCCTTGCTGAGCGGCCTATCAGGTTATGTCGATATAGGACTCGCTTTACTGTAGATATAGATACTTTGTACCTGATTCCTCCAGCATCTTCACAAGGTACTTTGCTGTTGTTCTGGGATTGATTTGCACTTTGCGCACCAAAGTACGTTCATCTCTAGGAGACAGAACGCGTCTCCTTCCTGAGTGGTATGACGGCTGCGTGGACCCATGGTGTTTATACTTGCATACTATTGTTGTACAGATGAACGTGGTACCTTCAGGCATTTGGGAATTGTTCCGAAGGATGAACCAGACTTGTGGAGGCCTACAACTGTTTTTCTGAGGTCTTGGCTGATTTCTTTTGATTTTCCATTATGTCAAGCAAAGAGGCACTGAGTTTGAAGGTAGGCCTTGAAATTCATCCACAGGTACACCTCCAATTGACTCAGATGATGTCATTTAGCCAATCAGAAGCTTCTAAATCCATGACATCATTTTCTGAAATTTTCCAAGCTGTTTAAAAGGCACAGTCAACTTAGTGTATGTAAACTTCTGACCCACAGGAATTGTGATACAGTGAATTATAAGTGACATAATCTGTCTGTATACATTTGTTGGAAAAATGACTTGTGTTATGCACAAAGTAGATGTACTCACCGACTTGCCAAAACTATAGTTTGTTTACAAGAAATTTGTGGAGTGGTTGAAAAACATGTTTTAATGACTCCAACCGAAGTGTATGGTAACGCTAATGAACTTATCCTCTGCAGTAGAGGTAACTCTGGGTCGTCCTTTCCTGTGGCGGTCCTCATGAGAGCCAGTTTCATCATAGCGCTTGATGGTTCTTGTAACTGCACTTGAAGAAACTTTCAAAGTTCCAGCATTCCTTCCATCTCTCCCTATACCTCCTTATCCTCATACTGTTCACCTACAGAATATTTTCTGAGGCGTGTGAGTGTTAGCTTTATTAGCTGTGTTAGCTGCATTAGCTATGGTAGCTGTGTTAGCAGTGTTATCTGTATTAGCAATGTTACCTGTGTTAGCTGTGTTAGCTATTTTAACTATTTTAGCTGTGTTAGCTGTGTTAGCTGTGTTAGCAGTGTTAGCTGTTAGCTATGTTAGCCTTGTTAGCTGTGGAAACATATGTTGTTCTTCTACTTCCTCTGTTAAACACTCACTATATATAACACTCAGTATTCCCCCAGCTAGAAAACACACAGTGGCCCAATAGCAAATAGCAAAAACTATTTCAAGTTCTCATGCAAGGAAACACTCTGACACCAAAACAGACATAGAAACACACATACAGACTCAGTCTAGGGTCTAGGGTCTACGTGTCAGTCACAGTGTGTGTGTTGTGTCTGACCCCTCAGCCCAGCCGTTGTGCCTCATCAGGTATTTTCACTCATAATATCACCAGCAGAACCCTGTAGGCACATACACACACACACGCCTCATGTTAAAGCTTGAACAACCTACTTTTGAGTGAGCATGTGTGCTTTCCCTACCCCACCCCAGCCCCACAAAGCATTTCCCAATAGCGCCTTGCTCTTCTCTCTCTTTCTATCTTACTCCCCCCTCTCTCTATTCCTGTTCTATATATAAATCAGATTCATGACAGGAGGCCATTTTGGGGCGAAAGTGTTACCGCAGATCACCATTAAGAGTGCAGCGACTAGCTGTGCTGTGCTAAATTCCATACAGAGGTAATAAAGTTATGTGATACCTTGGCCTAGTACTTATTATTCTCTTTAATTACAACTCTATATCTATCTATCTATCTATCTATCTATCTATTTTTCTATATATCCATCTATCTCTCTCTCCCTCCCTCTCTCTCTCTCTTATTCTCTCTCTCTTATTCTCTCTCTCTGTCTCTCACTCTCTCTCACTCTCACTCTTTCTCTCATTCTCTCTCTCACTCTCTCTTTCTCCCTCTCATTCTCTCGCTCTTTCTTTCACTTATTCTCTGTCTCTTTCTCACTTTCTTCCTCTCTTTCCCTCTCACTTTCTCTCTCTCTCTCTCTCTCTCTCTGTCTCTCTCAAATTCTCTCTTTTTCTTTCTCTTTCTCTCTCTCTCTCAGTTTAATTCAATTTAAGGGCATTATTGGCATGGGAAACATATATTTACATTGACAAAGCAAGTGAAATAGATAAACAAAAGTGAAATAAACAAAAAAAGTGCATAGTAAACATTACACTCACAAAAGTTCCAAAATAATAGAGACATTTCAAATGTCATATTATGTCTATATACAATATTGTAATTGTGTGCAAATAGTTAAAGTACAAAAGTGAAAATAAATAAACATAAATATATGTTTTCTTCTGGCAACAGGTCACAAAGCTTGCTGCTGTGATTGCACACAGTGGTATTTCATCCAATAGATATGGGAGTTTATCTTTTCAAGTTCTTTGTGGGTGTGTGTAATCTGAGGGAAAAAATATCTGTCTCTAATTTGGTCATACATTTGGCAGGAGGTTAGGGAGTGCAGCTCAGTTTCCACCTAATTTTGTGGACAGTGTACACATAGCCTGTCTCTCTTGAGAGCCAGGTCTGCCTACAATGGCCTTTATCAATAGCAAGGCTATGCTCACTGAGTCTGTACAAGTTTGGGTCAGTCACGGTGGTCAGGTATTCTGCCACTGTGTACTCTCTTTTCAGGGCCAAATAGCATTCTAGTTTGCGCAGTTGTTTTGTAAATTCTTTCCAGTGTTTCAAGTAATTATCTTTTTGTTTTCTCATGATTTATTTGGGTCTAATTGTGTTGCTGTCCTGGGGCTCTGTGGGGTCTGTTTGTGTTTGTTAACAGGGCCCCCGGACCAGCTTGCTTAGGGGACTCTTCTCCAGGTTAATTTCTCTGTAGGTGATGGCTTTGTTATATAAGGTTTGGGAATCGTTTCCTTGTAGGTGGTTGTAGAATTTAACAGCTCTTTTCTGGATTTTGATAATTAGCAGGTATCGGCCTAAATCTGCAGTACACAGAGGATATTTTTGCAGAATCCTGCATGCAGAGTCTCAATTTGGTGTTTGTCCCATTTTGTGAATTCTTGGTTGGTGAGCGGACTTCAGACCTTACAAACATTAAGGGCAATGGGTTCTATAACTGATTCAAGTATTTTCAGACAGATCAAATTTGATGTTCCTTTTGATGGCATAGAAGGCACTTCTTGCCTTGTCTCTCAGATTGTTCACAGCTTTGTGGAAGTTACCTGTGGCGCTGATGTTTAGGTCGATGTACGTACTGTATAGTTGATGTGCTCTAGGGCATCGGTCTCTAGATGGAATTTGTATTTGTGGTCCTGGCGACGACCTTTTTTGGAACATCATTATTTTTTATCTTACTGAGATCTACTCTGGGCATAGGTATGACAGAATCTGTGCAGAAGATCTAGGTGCTGCTGTAGGCCCTCCTTGGTTGGTGACAGAAGCACCAGATCAATATACAGTAGACATTTGACTGGGTACTGCAGACTGTTCTAGTGACCACGCCACGTGACCTCGTTGATATATTTTTTGAAAAGGGTGGGGCTTAAGCTGCATCCCTGTCTCACCACTCAGCCATTTGGAAAGAAATGTGTTTTTTATTTTTTTATTTTAACCGCACACTTGTCGTTTGTGGTCATGGATTTTATAATGTTGTATGTTTCCCCCCCCCAACACCACTTTCCATCAATTTGTATAGCAGACCCTCATGCCAAATTGAGTTGGAGGCTTTTATGAATCAAGAAAGCATGAGAAGGCTTTCCCTTTGTTTTGGTTTGTTTGTTTGTCAATTAGGGTGTGCAGGGTGAATACGTGGTCGGTCTTATGATCATTTGGTGAAAAGCCAATTTGACATTCATTCCATTGTTTTCACTGAGGAAATGTACAAGTCTACTGTTAATGATAATGCAGAGGATTTTCCCAAGGTTACTGTTGAGGTATATTCCCCGATAGTTATTGGGGTCAAATTTGTCTCCACTTTTGTGGATTGGGGTGATCAGTCCTTGGATCCAAATATTGGGGAAGATGCCAGAGCCGAGGATGATGTTATAGAGTTTAAAACTTCTTGTCAATAGGGGGAGCTGTTAGCACTATTTTTTTCTTGGTGTTCCCAAATTAAACTGCCTCGTACTCAATTCTTGCTCGTACAATATGCATATTATTATTACTATTGGATAGAAAACACTCTCTAGTTTCTAAAACCGTTTGAATTATGTCTGTAAGTGAAACAGAACTGGACTTAGAGCAATTTCCCTATGTGGAGTTGAGAATGCAGATTTTTCCAAACCTGTTCTCAGACCTGTGTATAACTTTGCCTGTCTTCTATTGGTTGAGATGCACTGCATACGCCTTCCCCTGGGTGTCAGCGAATAGAGGGCCTTGAAATGGAGTCTCTACGCAGTTCAGAAAGTCTATAAATTGATTGGAATCGAGGTGTCCCTTCTTTTGCTTCTTCGCGCTGACGCACTAAGGACATTGGGATGTCGTTTTAGAAGCTCCCGTTTTAGCTTCTAGTTATATCCGGCTCTGTTTTTATTCGATATAGGCTTTAAAGACATCATAATCTTGTTATTTTAAACCGATTTATATCAGTTTATGTCAGTATATTGCGATTTTCGGGCATTTCATTTTCTGCCGTTGTATTGAGTTGGGTATCTCTCTCTCGCATGCCATTGTGTACTGCTAATTGCAACGTGGAAGAAAACATTCTCCAACCCAGCAACGATTCTTTTGGCCAAAGGACACCTTTCCCAAGATTCTGATGGGAGTTCAGCTAATAGTAAGAACTATTTATGCTGATAATTCATTGTTCTGTTGAAAAAGTAAAATGCATAAGACGCCATTATTTGCCATGTAGCCTTGCGTTATCGCACCCTGTATTGCACCCTGTATTGCACAGTAACGTTAATTTTAAAAATGTAATTCAGCGATTGCATTAAGAACTAATTTGTCTTTCAATTGCTGTCCAACCTGTATTTTTTTAGTCAAGTTTATGAATAGTTTTCGATAAGAATAGGTGTCTTTCCAAGATGGCGCCGGACAGATTGCTTGAGTATTTGGACACTATTTTCATTGTATAAGCACGATTTGTGCCGCTAAATATGCACATTTTCGAACAAACTCTATATGCATTGTGTAATATGATGTTACAGGACTGTCATCTGAAGAATTCTGAGAAGGTTAGTGAAAATTAATATATTTTGGTGGTGAATACGTTATCGCTATGTTTGGCTGGAATCAATGCTGTTGTGTGGTTTGCTACTGTGCTAAGCTAATATAACGCTATATTGTGTTTTCGCTGTAAAACACTTAGAAAATCTGAAATATTGGCTGGATTCACAAGATCTGTGTCTTTCAATTGCTGTACGCTGTGTATTTTTAAGAAATGTTTTATGATGAGTAATTAGGTAATACACGTTGCTCTCTGTAGTTATTCTAGTCGAGTTGTGATGGTGGCTGCAATGGTAAACTATGATTTATACCTGAAATATGCACATTTTTCTAACAAAACATATGCTATACAATAAATATGTTATCAGACTGTCATCTGATGAATTTGTTTCTTGGTTAGTGGCTATTTATATCTTTATTTGGTCGAATTTGTGATAGCTACTGATGGAGTAAAAAACTGGTGGAGTAAAAAAAATGGTGTCTTTTGCTAACGTGGTTAGCTAATAGATTTACATATTGTGTCTTCCCTGTAAAACATTTTAAAAATCAGAAATGATGGCTTGATTACCAAGATGTGTATCTTTCATCTGGTGTCTTGGACTTGTGATTTAATGATATTTAGATGCTACTATTTACTTGTGACGCTATGCTAGCCTATGCTAGTCAGCTTTTTTACTGGTGGGGGTGCTCCCGGACCCGGGTTTCTGAGGAAGTAGAGGTTTTAAGTACAGCCATTTGGAATTGTATTATTTAATTTAGGATACGATCAACCACACTATCAAGGCACAAGGTGAGACCCAGATGCAGACACAGGAGGCAGATGGTTGGAGTCTTACAATGTTTTTTAATCCAAAAAGGGGTAGGCAAGAGACTGGTCATGTACAGGCAAAAGGTCAAAACCAGTTCAGAGTGCAATAGGTACCGAAGGGCAGGCAGGTTCAAGGTCAGGGCAGGCAGGATAATCAGGCAGGCGGGAAAGTAGTCCAGAGTCAGGCAGTGGTCAAAACCGGGAAGACTAGCAAAAGAGAATAGAAAAGGAGTACGGGGAAAAACACGCTGGTTGACTTGACTAAACATACAATACAAAGTGGCACAGAGAAACAGGAAACAAAGGGATCAATACACTGGGGAAAATAAGCAACACCTGGAGCGGGTGGAGACAATCACAGGTACAGGTGGAACAGATCAGGAAGTGACAGTAACAGCCCTATAGGGACGCCACCTGGCGTCCTACCTGGGCGCATACCTGGCTGACCGGGGTGTCGGTGGTGGAAATCGGCGATGAGGGCCAGGTCCAAGATATCTTTAACAGGAACCAAGCACCTCTCCTCCGGGCCATAACCCTCCCAGTCAACCAGGTACTGGAAACCCCTGCCCCTGGTCGAACCCTCAGGAAGGGTCTCACCCTGTACGCTGGCTATCCATCAATTACCCTGGGGGGGATGGGCCTGGGAACAGAAAACAAAGGACAGTGAGACACGGGCTTAATTCTGGACACATGGTAAGTAGAGTGGATACAGAGGGTATGGGGTAACACAAGACAGACAGCAGTGGAACTAAGGACTCTAGAGAAGGGTAAAGTACCAATGAAACGGGGAGACAGTTTGCGGGACTCGAGGTTCCGAGTGGAAAGCCATACCCTCTGCCCAATGCAGTAGCGGGGAGCTGGGGTCCAGCGACAGTCCGCTTTTCGACGATGGAGTTGTTTTTTCTCATCTGGGTACATCTGGGCCAAGGGTACACTGACCTCCTGCTCTTGTGCCAGGAAGAGTGGAGGCTGAAAACCATGGAGCACTCGAAAGGGGAGAGTCCCTTGGCAGAACATGGAAGGGTGTTCCGGGCATACTCCACCCAGACCCGTTGACAGCTCGAGGTAGTGGGGTTGGTTGAGACCAGGCATCTCAAGGTGGTACCAGGTCTTGGTTGGCTTATTCCGACTGACCGTTAGTTTGGGGATGGAATCCGGATGACAGGCTGGCCGATGAACCAACAAGGGTGCAGAATGCCTTCCAGAACTGAGACGAGAACTTAGGACCCCGATCGGAGACCATGTCTACCAGGTGTCCATGGATCCGGATGACATGCTGCACCATAAGCTGGACCGTCCCCTTGGCAGAAGGTAGTTTGGGGAGAGGGATGAAATGGGTGGCGTTGGGAGAACTATCGACTACCGTCAGAACGACAGTGTTGCCATTAGACGGAGGGAGCCCAGTGACATATGAGACCAGGGATGATGAGGGACCGGTAGTGGCTGTTGGAGGCCAGAAGGAGCTTGCAGTGGACTCTTGTTCTGAGCACACACTGTACATGCGGCGACAAAGGCAGAGACGTCAGGAACCATTGTGGGCCACCAGAAACGTTGTCGGAGGAAGGCCAGCGTACGATGGGACCCTGGATGATAGGTCAGCCTGGAGGAATGAGCCCATTCCAGGACCCGGGACCGGTCTGGGTTAGGGACAAACAACCGGTTAGCCAGGCCCCCTTCAGGTCCATGCTGGGAGCGTTGCGCCTCACAAACCAGGTTCTCAATACCCCAATCCACAGTGGCAACAAGGCATGAGGCAGGGAGAATGGTTTTGGAAGTCGAGGGTGTGGCAGAGGAACTGTATAGGCGGGAGAGAACGTCAGGCTTCACATTTTTTTAACCTGGGTGGTAGGAAATGGTGAAGTTGAATCTGGTAAACAAGAGGGCCCACCGAGCCTGCCTGGAGTTGAGGAGCTTGGCTGTACGGAGATATTCCACATTTTTATGGTCAGTCCAGACCAAGAATGGCTTTTCTGCTACTTCCAGCCAGTGCCTCCACTCTTCCTACGCCATCTTAACCGCCAGGAGTTCTCAGTTGCCTACATCGTAGTTCCTCTCTGCAGGATCGAGACGATGGGACAGGAAGGCACAGGGATGAAGCTTTTGGTCCTGGGCAGATCGCTGGGACAGGATGGTCCCCACTCCAACATCCGAAGCATCAACTTCCACCACAAATTGACGCGAGGGGTCCGGATGGATGAGGATGGGCTCTGTTGTGAACCGATGCTTGAGGTCCACAAAGGCTTTGTCGACAGCTGGAGACCATTTGAACGGTACCTTGGGAGAGAGGGGGGCCGCCAGGGTGTTGTAATCCCGGTATGAAATGGCGGTAGAAGTTAGCAAAACCAAGAAACCATTGCAACTGCACCCTGGACATTGGTTGAGGCCAATCCACCACTGCTTTCACCTTTCCAGGATACATCTGAACATTGGCCTCAGCAATGACATATCCCAGAAAGGTGATAGTAGAGCGGTGGAACTCACTTCTCCACTTTCACAAACAATTGGTTCTCCAGTAGGTGCTGAAGGACCTGTCTGACATGGAGCACATGTTCCTTGGCAGATCGGGGGAAAAAAACAGGATGTTGTCAAGGTAAACGAACACAAAACGGTTTAGCATGTCCCGGAGCACATCGTTGACCAACGCCTGGAAAATGGCTTGACCTGGTACTCATAATGTCCACTGGCTGTGTTGAAGGCTGTCTTCTACTCAACCCCCTTGCGTATCCGAACCAGATGGTAGGAATTCCGAAGGTCCAACTTGGAAAACATGGTGGTCCCCTGGAGAGGTTCAAACGCCGAGAGTAGAGGAGAGGTAGGGGGTAACGTTTTTTAACAGTAATGTCATTAAAGTCCCCGGTAGTCAATGCATGGACTCAGGGTCTTGTCCTTCTTCTCCACAAAGAAAAACCCTGCGCCAGCAGGAGATGCAGACAGACGGACGGCCCCTGTGGCCAGAGACTTCTCTATGTACTCCTCCATAGCTTTGGTCTCTGGTTAGGACAGAGAATACAACCGACCCCGAGGTGGTGTAGTGCCTTGGAGAAAATCAATGGCACAATCATAAGGACGGTATGGGGGAGGGGGAGTAGCACGTGCCTTACTGAACACTTCCAGGAGGTCATGGTATTCAGTGGGAATAGCAGAGACATCCACAGTTTTGCTAACATCCTGAGGAAGACAACTTGGGGAAGGCTGTGCTGCTTGAAGGCAGTGGAAATGGCAAAACGGGCTCCAACCCATGAAGGAGCTTGTGGTCCAGTCAATCACAGGATTGTACTTTTGGAGCCAGGAAAATCCCAACACAACCGGAACATGGGGAGATGCAATGAGGAGGAACTGTATTGTCTCACTGTGGTTACCAGAAACCCGTAATTGAATGGGCACAGTACTATGGGTGACTTCCCCTATAGAGCGGCCATCCAGTGCCCTAGTATCCATGGGAACAGAGAGAGGCTGAGTGGGAATACCAAGCTCCGAAGCCATAGTGGCATCCATAAAACTCTCATCAGCCCCAGAGTCAATGAGCACTCGGAGAGACTTAAATTGGTCTCCCCACAGCACAAGCATAGAAAAAAGGGTTTGCGGGTGATGGGAATTAGGGAACTCCCAGTCTGACTCACCATAGTACTGGTACCCACTAGAGACAAGGGTTTCCTAATAGGGCAGGTAGCTATAAAATGTCCTGCCCTTCCACAGACAACAGTTACTATTCATCCTCCCTGAGTGTTCCCCAACTAATAACCTAGCTCTTCCCAACTGCATAGGCTCAGGAGTATCCAACTCACCCGTCACAAGAGGACTCGGGTGGTTTCGAATCCTCTCGGAAAAGCTGCCTTCGGAAACTTCCGGATTCACTCGAAGGTGTGCCTGAGACCAGACCTCCTCTCACTCCTGCATTCCCTTAGGCGTCCATCAATTTTAATGGTTAGGGTGAATAGGGAGTCAAGGTCCACCAGCAATTCCCGAGCAGCTAGCTCATCCTTTACCTCCTCAGATAATCCGTGCAGAAAAGTATCGAAAAGAGACTCCGGATTCCAGGCACTCTCGGCAGCCAACATGTGAAAATCAATCGCATTGCCTGCCACACTACGTGAGTTTAGACCTTTTTTTTTTAACACAGTTTACTGGCCGCCTTTTTCCCAGATACCGGAGACTCAAATACTTTTCTCACCTCTGCCATAAATTCCTCCAGATGACCACAAATGGCAGATTTTTGCTCCCAAACTGCCTTAGCCCAGGAGAGTACCCTTTCCGACATTCGCATAATAATATACGCTATCGTCGATCGGTCTGAAGGAAACGAAGATGGCTGTAGAGACAATCACAGGGACAGGTGAAGCAGATCAGGGCGTGACACCCATAGGCCTTTTTGGGACGGTGGGTTTGTATTTTGTCCTGTAGTTCATTCAATGTAATAGGAGAATCCAGTGGGTTCTGATAGTCTTTAATCTTGCCACTATAGGGGGTGCTGTTTTCGCATTAGCATAATTTCCTCTACAGATTAAACTGCCTCTTATTCAATTATTGCTCTTACTATATGCATATAATTAATACCATTGGATAGAAAACAATCTATAGTTTCTAAAACCGTTTCAATTTTGTCTCTGAGTTAAACAGAAGTCATTTGACAGCACTTTCCCTGACCAAGAAGAAGAATGCAAGATGTGTATGCTCGCTTCAACGCTCTGCCTATATATGGTCACGCCACCTATGACCCGAAACACACTTCATTCGTCTTCCTCTGGGTGTCAAGAGGACGTCAGAGGAGAAATTTTTTGTTTACCTTGTACTGACGTGAAATAAGACCTATTTCTTTGGCGTGACCGACAACTTCCGGTTCTCTGACTCGCGCTATTTGGAGGTGCGATTGTCTACTGTTTTGCTGCCGTTACGGATGAAAACTATCTCCGTCTCGAAGTTTGTTTGATACATGTGACCATATCATCTTAATGTATGTTTTTTCAATATAGTTTAATCAGATTATTTGAATTTTTTCGGGAGTTTTGCCGTGTTCCGTTCTGTGACTTTTTTTACTTTGGCCAGTCGACCAGTACATATGCTAAATGAAGAGGGAAAGTTGCCATTATGAATGGATTGAACGACTCATCAGGACTAAGGACACATTGATCAACATTCTGATGAAAGATCAGCAATAGTAAGACCCAATTTACGATGTTATTTCATATATCTGTCGTGCATGTGAACTGGTCGCGGGCGCCCAGCTGGTTCTGGCTGGCGTGGCTATGCTAATTTAGCGCTACATTTTGTTTTCGCTATAAAACATTTAATAAATCTGAAATATTGTTTGGATTCACCAGATGTTGGGCTTTCAATATCTGTACGCTGTGTATTTTTCTGAAATGTTTTAAGATAAGTAATTAGTTATATGACGTTGGTCTCTGTAATTGTTCTGGCTGCGTCAGCACTATTTCAGATTGCAGCTGCAATGTAGAACTGTGATTTATACCTGAAAAATGCACATTTTTCAAAAAAAAACTATGCTATACCATAAATATGTTATCAGACTGTCATCTTATGAAGTTGTTTCTTGGTTAGTGGCTATATATATTTTTATTTAGTCGAATTAGTGATAGCTACTGACGCAGGAAAAAACTGTTGGAGTAAAAAAATTGTGTCTTATGCTAACGTGGTTAGCTAATAGATTTACATATTGTGTCTTCCCTGTAAAACATTTTAAAAATCTGAAATGGTGGCTTTATTCACAAGATCTGTATCTTTCATCTGGTGTCTTGGACTTGTGATTTAATGATATTTAGATGCTACAATTTACTTGTGACGCTATGCTAGCTATGCTACTCAGTGGGGGGGGAGTGGGGGGTGATCCCGGATCCGGGTTGGTGACTCGTTAAAGGTTAATAGTTGATTCTATGACTTGTATTTGACCATGTATATGTTTTTCCTGTTTGTTCTTTGTTTTAGAGCAAACAATATTGGAGAAGTGGTTAATCCAAACATCTCCCCGTTTTGGATAGATACAGTGCCTTGCAAAAGTATTCATCCCCCTTGGAAAAATAACTTGTTTCAAAAAATTCAAATAAAATAAAAACGGAAAAGTGGTGTTTGCATATGTATTCAGCCCCTTTGCTATGAAGCCCTTGCTATGAAGCCCCTAAATAAGATCTGGTGCAACCAATTACCTTCAGTAGTCACATAATTAGTACACTTGTGTGAATTCTAAGTGTCACATGATCTGTCACATGATCTCAGTATACACCATTTCTAAAAGGCCCCAGAGATGGCAAAACCACTAAGCAAGGGGCACCACCCCTCCAAACAGGTCAGGGACAAAGATGTGGAGAAGTACAGATCAGGGTTGGGTTATAAAAAAAATATCAAAAACGTTGAACATCCCATGGAGCACCAATAAATCCATTACAAAAAAATGGAAAGAATATGGCACCACAACAAACCTGCCAAGAGAGGGCCGCCCACCAAAACTCACAGACCAGGCAAGGAGGGCATTAAAACCTCAAGCTAGGGGACAGTATTTTGATGTTTGGATAAATAACGTTCCCAAAGTAAACTGCCTATTTCTCAGGCCCAGATGCTAGAATATGCATATAATTGGCAGATTAGGATAGAAAACACTCTAAAGTTTCCAAAACTATCAAAATATTGTCTGTGAGTATAACATAACTGGTATTGCAGGCGAAAACCTGAGGAAAATCCAACCAGGAAGTGCTGTTTTTCTGAAACTACTCTGTTCCATTGCCTGCCTATCCTCCATTTAAAGGGATATCAACCAGATTCCTTTTCCTATGGCTTCCACAGGGTGTGAACAGTCTTTAGACATCGTTTCAAGCTTTTATTCTGAAAAATGAGCGAGAATGATCACATCGCATCAGTGGACAGCCAGATGTCCTTAGATTTGTTCATGCGCGCGCCACTGGTAGCTAGACATTTTCTTTCTCTCTTGTATTGAAAAGTTTACTGTCCGGTTGAAATATTATAGATTATTTATGTTAAAAACAACCTGAAGATTGATTATAAAAAACTTTTGACATGTTTCTACGAACTTTACGGATACTATTTGGAATTTTCGTCTGCCCGTCGTGACCTGCACGAGCCTGTGGTTTACTCAACAAAACGTGCCAACCAAATGGAGGTTTTTGGATATAAAAATAATATTTATCGAACAACACTAACATTTATTGTGTAACTGGGAGTCTCGTGAGTGCAAACATCCGAAGATCATCAAAGGTAAGCGATTCATTGTATTGCTTTTCTGACTTTTGTGACCAAGCTACTTTGCTGCTAGCTGTTTGTAATGTTTTGTCTACTGAGAGATGTCCTCACACAAACGCTTGGTTTGCTTTTGCTGTAAAGCTTTATTTCTAAATCTGACACGCCAGGTGGATTAACAACAAGCTAAGCTGTGTTTTGGTATATTGCACTTGTGATTTCATGAAAAGGTTATATTTTTAGTAATTTAATTTGAATTTGGCGCTCTGCAATTCAACGGATGTTGACGAAAATGATCCCGCTAAAGGGATCGGTGCGCCAAGAGGTTAATCAGAGAGGCAACAAAGAGACCAAAGATAACCTTGAAGGAGTTGCATAGCTCCACATTGGAGATTGGAGTATCTGTCCATAGGACCACTTTTAGTTGTACATTCCACAGAGCTGGGCTTTATGGAAGAATGGCGAGAAAAAAAGACATTGCTTAACTTCTCTGGGACGCTAACGCCACACTTGGCCAAAAGCCAGTAAAAATGCAGAGCGCCAAATTCAAATAAATTACTATAAAAATCAAACTTTCATGAAATCACACATGCAATAGACCAAATTAAAGCTACACTTGTTGTGAATCCAGCCAACATGTCAGATTTCAAATAGGCTTTTCGGCGAAAGCAAACAATGCTATTATCTGAGGATAGCACCATAGTAAACAAAGAGAGAGAAGCATATTTCAACCCAAAATGCACTCCAAAATGTCCCATAAACATCACAAATGGTCCTTTTGTTCGATTAATTCCGTCGATATATATCCAAAATGTCCATTTATTTGGCGCGTTTGATCCAGAAAAACACTGGTTCCAAATTGTGCAACATGACTACAAAATATCTCAAAAGTTACCTGTAAACTTTGCCAAAACATTTCAAACTACTTTTGTAATACAACTTTAGGTATTTTTTTACGTAAATAATTGATAAAATTGAAGACGGGATGATCTGTGTTCAATACAGGATTAAAACAAACTGTAGCTAGCTTTCTGGTCACGCGCCTCTATCTAACAGTACACTTCAAGTTACCCTCGTTCTGGATGGCCGTACTTCTTCATTACACAAAGGAAAAAACCTCAACTAATTTCTAAAGACTGTTGACATTCAGTGGAAGCAGTAGGAACTGCAAGAAGGTCAATTAGAAATCTGGATTCCCAATGAAATCTCATTGAAAAGAGAGTGACCTCAAAAAAAAAAAATCTGAATGATCTGCCCTCGGGGTTTCGACCTGCTAAATAAGTTTGTTATACTCACAGACATGATTCAAACAGTTTTAGAAACGTCAGAGTGTTTTCTATCCAAATCTACTAATAATATGCATATCTTATCTTCTGGGGATGAGTAGCTGGCAGTTGAATTTGGGTATGCTTTTCATCCAAACGTGAAAATGCTGCCCCCTATCCTAGAGAATTTAAGAAGAAAATAAGCAAACATGTTTGGTGTTCACAAAAAGGCATGTGGGAGACTCCCCAAACATATGGAAGAAGGTACTCTGATCAGATTAGTCTAAAATTTAGCTTTTTGGCCATCAAGGAAAATGTTATATCTGGCACAAACCCAACACCTCTCATCACCCCGAGAACACCATCCCCACAATGAAGCATGGTGGTGGCAGCATCATGCTATGGGGATGTTTTTCATCGGCAAGGACTGGGAAACTGGTCAGAACTGAAGGAATGATGGATGGCACTAAATACAGGGAAATTCTTTAGAGAAACCTGTTTCAGTCTTGGATGGAGGTTCACCTTCCAGCAGGTCAATGACACTAAGCATACTGCTAAAGCAACACTCAAGTGGTTTAAGGGGAAACATTTAAATGTCTTGGAATGGCCTAGTCAAAGCCCAGACCTCAATCCAATTAAGAGTCTGTGGTATGACTTAAAGATTTCTGTACACCAGCGGAACCCATCCAACTTGAAGGAGGTGGAGCAGTTTTGCCTTGAAGAATGGGCAAAAATCCAAGTGACTAGATGTGCCAAGCTTATAGAGACATACCCCAAGAGACTTGCAGCTGTAATGCTGTAAAAGGTGTCTCTACAAAGTATTGACTTTGGGGGGGTGAATAGTTAAGCATTCTCAAGTTTTCCGTTTTTTTGTCTTATTTCTTGTTTGTTTCACAAGAAAAAATACTTTGCATCTTCAAAGTGGTAGGCATGTCAATTTTAAGGTAACAACATAGGAAAAATGCCAAGGGGGTGACTACTTTCACAAGCCACTGTAACTATTGTTGTTGTTTGTTTAGAGTTCCACTTTTCCCAGAAGTGGTTAGATTCTATGGATTCTTCAATTACATTGAGCTGATTTCTGACGTGCTGTTCCTTCTTTTTCCGTAGCGTATTTCTGTATTGTTTTAGTAATTCTCCATAGTGAAGGCGCAGGCTCAGGTTTTCTGGGTCTCTATGTTTTTGGTTGGATAGGTTTCTCAATTTCTTTCTTCGATTTTTGCATTCTTCATCAAACCATTTGTCATTGTGAAATTTCTTAGGTTGTCAGCTTGAATTTTTTTGATTAGATAGGGAATCTGAGATATTTTCAGACCTCAGGATAATTCCCAGAAGCAGACAGTTCGTAAAAACAAAAGTGTATTTACAAAACAGGGGGCAGACAAATGGCAGGTCAAAAGCAGTTAGATGTCAGTAATCCAAGGCAGAGTCCGTTAAGTAACAGAACAGTAAGCAGGCTCAGGGTCAGGGCAGGCAGGGTTCAGTAATACAAGGCAGTGTCAAGAGGTACAGAAAGTCAGGCAGGCTCAGGGTCCAAATGGACAATGACCCCAAGCATACTTCCAAAGTTGTGGCAGAATGGCTTAATTTTGTCAATAGGGGGTGCTATTTGCACTTTGTAATAATTTCGTTCCCAAATTAAACTGCCTAGTACTCAATTCTTGCTCGTACAATATGCATATTATTATTACTATTGGATAGAAAACACTTTTTAGTTTCTAAAACCGTTTGAATTATTTCTCTGAGTGAAACAGAACTCATTCTGCAGCACATTTCCTGTCAGGAAGTGAGATTTCTGAAATCGAGGTCCCTGTTCTGAGGTCAGTTTATAAGTCCCCATGTAAGCTATGGGGCTACATGCACTGCATACGCCTTCCTCTAGATGTCAGTAAGCGGTGAGAATTTGAATGGAGTGGATTGCACCATCTGGGGGACTATAAAAGCTCATGGAACGGAAGTACCGTTCTTTTCAACGGGGCGCCTGGCGCAAGAGGGACATCACAATGGCGTCCTGCAAAAGCTTTCGTTTTAGCAGTTCTATATCTCCGGTCATGTTTTTATTCGTTATAGGTGTTAAAGACATCATAAGGTAGTTAATTTAAACCGACTTATAGCAGTTTATATCAGTTTATTGCGATTTTCTGGGATTTCTTTGTGACGCGCTTTCACGAGTTGGACACCTCTCCAGTGGGTGGCTATCGTTAGCTGCTATTTCTACAGGAGAAGAGGACATCTTTCAACCAAAAGACGATTGTTCTGGAGAAAGGACACCTTGCCCAAGATTCTGATGGAAGCTCAGCAAATAGTAAGCAGTCTTTATGCTGTTAATTCGTATTTATGTTGACAAATGTCAAATAATAATTCCGCCATGAATTTCGGTGCGGTCTCGCTTTAGCGCACGCTGTATTGCGCAGTAACGTTAATTTAAAAAATCTAACACAGCGGTTGCATTAAGAACTAATGTATCTTTCATTTGCTGTCCAACCTGTATTTTTTTAGTCAAGTTTATGATTACTTATCGATTAGAATAGGTGCCTCTCCAAGATGGCGCCGGACAGATTGCTTGAAGTTTTGGCCACTAATCACATTGTATAACCACGATTTGTGCCGCTAAATATGCACATTTTCGAACAAACCCTATATGCATTGTGTAATATGATGTTACAGGACTGTCATCTGATGAAGAATATCAAGGTTAGTCAAAAATTATATATCTTTTGCCTGTTTGTTACGATCGCTAACCTTTGCTGCTGGTAAATGGTGTTGTGTTTCTGGCTATTGTGGTAAGCTAATATAATGCTATATTGTGTTTTCGCTGTAAAACACTTAGAAAATCTGAAATATTGGCTGGATTCACAAGATCTGTGTCTTTCATTTGCTGTACGCTGTGTATTTTTAAGAAATGTTTTATGATGAGTAATTAGGTAATACACGTTGCTCTCTGTAGTTATTCTAGTCGCTTTGGTTAGAGTTGTGATGGTGGCTGCAATGGTAAACTATGATTTATACCTGAAATATGCACATTTTTCTAACAAAACATATGCTATACAATAAATATGTTATCAGACTGTCATCTGATGAAGTTGTTTCTTGGTTAGTGGCTATTTATATCTTTATTTGGTCGAATTTGTGATAGCTACTGATGCAGTAAAAAAATGGTGGAGTAAAAAAGTGGTGTCTTTTGCTAACGTGGTTAGCTAATAGATTTACATATTGTGTCTTCCCTGTAAAACATTTTAAAAATCAGAAATGATGGCTGGATTCACAAGATGTGTATCTTTCATCTGGTGTCTTGGACTTGTGATTTAATGATATTTAGATGCTAGTATTTACTTGTGACGCTATGCTAGGCTATGCTAGGCTATGCTAGTCAGCTGTTTTACTGACGGGGGTGCTCCTGGATCCGGGTTTGGGAGGAACTAGAAGTTAACTTCTTATGGCTGCAGCCCGACGTCGGTACACTTATGACAACAGCCAGCTCAAAGTGCAGGGCGCGAAATTCAAAAGATATTTTTTTTAAATATTTAACTTTCACACATTAACAAGTCCAATACAGCATATGAAAGGTACACATCTTGTGAATCCAGCCAACATGTCCGATTTTTAAAATGTTTTACAGGGAAGACACAATATGTAAATCTATTAGCTAACCACGTTAGCAAAAGACACCACTTTTTTTACTCCATCAGTTTTTTACTCCATCAGTAGCTATCACAAATTCGACCAAATAAAGATATAAATAGCCACTAACCAAGAAACAACTTCATCAGATGACAGTCTGATAACATATTTATTGTATAGCATATGTTTTGTTAGAAAAATGTGCATATTTCAGGTATAAATCATAGTTTACATTGCAGCTACAGTCAGAAATTGCACCGAAAGCAGCCATAATAATTACAGGCACCCACGTCAAATACCTAATTACTCATCATAAAACATTTCTGAAAAATACATAGTGTACAGCAAATGAAAGACAGGCATCTTGTGATTCCAGCCAATATTTCCGATTTATTAAGTGTTTTACAGCGGGAAAAAAATGTAGCGTTATATTAGCTTAGCACAATAGCCAGAAACACTTGGGCGCCGGCGACTACGACAGATATATGAAATAACATCATAAAATGGGTCTTACTTTTGCTGATCTTTCATCAGAATGTTGGACAAGGTGTCCTTTGTCCAGAACAGTCGTTGTTTGGATTCAGAACGGCAACTTTCCCTCTTCATTTAGCAAGCGCGCTAGCCGGGTGGCACGACACTCTCCATGTCAACAAACGGAAGAGAACGGAACACGGCAAAACTCCCGAAAAAATTTCAATAATCTGATGAAACTATATTGAAAAAACATACTTTACGATGATATGGTCACATGTATCAAATAAAATCCAAGCCGGAGATGTTAGTCGTCCATAACGACAGCTAAACAGAAGGCAAATCCATGTCCCCTTTCGCGCGCTCCAGAAAACAGAAAATGGACGGTCACGTCATACAAAGAGCTTTTATTCCACCTCAGACCAAGATAAACACGAAATTTCTTCTCTCACCGCCTCTTGACATCCAGGGGAAGGTGTATGAAGTGCACGTAGACTCTTACGTATCATGCCCATGTATAGGCAGGAAGAAGAAGAGAGCCTCGGTTTCAGACATTCCACTTCCTGGTCAGGAAGTGTGCTGCAGAATGACTTCTGTTTCACTCAGAGAAATAATTCAAACGGTTTTAGAAACTAGAGAGTGTTTTCTATCCAATAGTAATAATAATATGCATATTGTACGAGCAAGAATTGAGTACGAGGCCGTTTGAAATGGGCACCTTTTATCTGGCTACTCAATACTGCCCCTTGCAGCCCAAACAGGTTAAGGACAACAATTTCAGAGCATTGTTGCACAAAGGCCAGAGTCCGACGGGAGCCAGGGTGTCAGGCAAGCCTGGAAGAATGAGCCCATTCCAGGAGAGGGGAGCGGGCAGCATCTGGGACAAAAATCTGGTTAGCCGGGCCGTCGGACCAGGTTCTCTGTTCCCCAGACGAGGGTTGCCACCAAGCACGAGGTAGGAAGGATGGTCTCGGGGTCCGAGGGTGTAGATGCAAGGCTATAGCTGTGTGAAAGCACGGCCGGCTTAACATTCCTAGACCCCAGGCGGTAGGAGATGGTGAAGTTGAACCGGGTGAACAAACAGGGCCAATCAAGCTTGCCTGGAGTTGAGACGCTTGCCGGTGTGGAGATATGAATGGAAGTTCCGCCCCCTCTAACCAGTGTCTCCACTCCTCCAATGCCGTCTTCACTTTGAGTAGTTCTCGATTCCCCACATCATAATTCCTTTCCGTGGCATTAAGACGATGGGAGAAGAAGGTTCAGGGATGCAGCTTAAGGTCCATGGCAGAACGCTGGGACAGGACGGCCCCCATTCCGACCTCCGACGAGTCTACCTCCACCACAAACTGATGTGACGGATCCGGATGGATCAATATGGGAGCTGTGGTGAAGCAGTGCTTAAGGTCTAGGAAGGCCCGGTCAGCAGCTGGGGACCCTGTGAACGGGACCTTGGGAGAGGTGAGTGCTGCCAGGGGGAAGCCAGGGTGCTGTAACCCCAGATAAAACGGCAATAGAAATTGGCAAATCCTAAGAACCATTGCAGCTGCACCCTGGATGTGGTTTGGGGCCAATCCACCACCACTTTCACCTTTCCGGAATCTATTTGCACATTTCCAGCAGCGATGATGTATCCAAGGAAGGAGATGGTGGAGTGATGGAATTTGCATTTTGACAAAAAACTTTGACAAGAAGCTGGTTCTCCAGGAGACGCTGGAGGACCTGTAGGAGTTAGAGAACGTGTTGTTGAGTCAAACGGGAAAAGACGAGGATGTTGTCGAGGTAGACGAACATGAACCGGTTCAACATGTCGCAGAGAATGTTAGTAACCAGGGAATGGAACACAGCAGGAGCATTGGTCAGACCGAATGGCATCACCAGGTATTCATAGTGTCCGCTAGCAGTGTTGAAGACTGTCTTCAACTCATCACCTTCCCGTATCCGTACCAGGTGGTAGGCGTGCCTCTGTCTCTCTCGACCTCCAAAACATCCCTCTATTTCTCTCGCCCTCCCAAACATCCCTCTCTCTCTCTAACCCTCCCTAATATCCCTCTGGTACTGAAAATAAGTTTGCCTCATCTGTGAATATATCTTCCCGTCCATGAATACCATTCTGGTATATTTACCCCTCACAGTTACTGTGTGTGGAGGGAGAGGATATGATAATTCCTGCTTTGTCTATTTGCCACAATTATATGTTGAGTGGGAATAAAAACCTACTTTTGCAAAAATGTGAAAGTAAACAATGTCATGGAGAAGTCCCCTCCATTTCCTGGTGACTTCCTTTAAATAACCCACACACAACCACACACACAACACACACACACACACACGCACAAACACACACACACACTAAACCACACAGGGGAACTGTACTCTTCTCTTCCCGTCAAAGCCAGGAGACAGAGTCCCACTCTGTCTGCACTGACCTATCTGGACCACAGAGAGAGAGAGTAGTGTGGAAATCTACCAAAATACAATTAGGCAACAACAAATTCAATCCCTTCTAGACTATTTCCTGGACAAAATGTTTCACTGTAATAGTGAAGGTGTAAACCTGGCAGTAGAAAACCTAAACAGTATATTTGACCTCTCAGCTTCACTTTCATATCTAAACATTTCAAGCAGACAACCTAAGAAAACTAACAAAAATGACAAACGGTTTGATGAAGAATGCAAAAACCAAAGAAAGAAATTGAGAAACCTATCCAACCAAAAACATAGAGACCCAGAAAACCTGAGCCTACGGCTTCACTATGGTGAATCACTTAAACAATACAGAAATACATTATGTAAAAACAAGGAATAGCACATCAGAAATCAGCTCAACGTAATTGAAGAATCCATATAATCTAACCACTTCTGGGAAGTGGTAAACAAACAAGTGGTAAACAAACAACACGAAGAGTTATCTATCCAAAATGGAGATGTATGGATAAACCACATCTCCAATCTTTTTGGCCCTATAACAAAGAATAAACAGCAAAAACATATACATGACCAAATTGCATCAACTATTAATGGTTAGGCATCCCGCTAGTGGGACAACTTCCGGTGAAACTGGAGCGCGCGCAATTCAAATAAATAATCCTAAAAACTATGGATATTAAACATCTAGGTACATACAAGTGTCTTATATCGGTTAAAAGCTGAAATTCTTGTTAATCTAACTGCACTGTCCGATTTACAGTAGGCTTTACAGCGAAAGCATGCCATGTGATTGTTTGAGGACGGTGCCCCACATCAATATATTTTTCCACCGGCACAGGTTTCATGAATTCACAAATAGCGATTAAATATTCACTTACTTTTTGAAAATCTTCCTCTAATTTGTCATCCAAAGGGACCCATCTACAATATGTAGTGTCATTTTGTTAGATAAAATCCTTCTCTATATCCCAAAAGTCTGTTTAGTTGGTGCCATCAATTTGAGTAATCCACTCGTTCAACATGCAGAGAAAGGACTCCAAAAAGCTACTGCTAAACTTTGTTAAAACAAGTCAAAATATGTTTCTATCCAATCCTCAGATGTAAAATGTAATTAAACTATAATATTTCATACGGAAAACCATATTAGCAGGTGCGTGTCATCTTCGTTGCGCGCACATACACACATTTCCAAGTCTGTGTCCCTGTAGTAACACTCATATTTCTTAGTCGCTTTGGAAGAAAAAAGCCTGAAACCTTAAACAAAGGCTACTGACACCCAGTGGAAGCCATAGGAATTCCATACTAGGAGCTAGATTACATTTTTTTCCTACACTGGAAGAGCATGGGCTCTCAAAAAAAAAAGATTTCCGGTTGGTTTTTCTTTGGATTTTCTCCTACCATATCTATCGTGTTATAGTCTTCTGCATTTATTTAACATTTCTACAAACTTCTGAGTGTTTTCTTTCCAATGGTACTAATTATATGCATATCCTGGCTTCCGGGCCTGAGCAACAGGCAGTTTACTTTGGGCACACCAGTCAGGCAGAAATTGAGAAAAATAGACCCTAGCCTGAAGAAGTTTTAAGGACTACCAGAACCCCTGGATTCTCCAACTACATTGAATGAACTACAGGACAAAATACAAACCCTCCATACCAAAAAGGCCTGTGGGGTTGATCGTATCCTAATTGAAATAATACAATTCCAATTGGCTAAACTTAAACTCTTTAACATCAAATTTGACCCCAATAACTACAGTAGGATATGCGTCAACAGCAACCTTGGGAAAATCCTCTGCATTATCATTAACAGCAGATTCGTACATTTCCTCAGTGAAAACAATGTACAGAGCAAATGTCAAATTGGCTTTTTACCAAATTACCATACAACTGACCACGTATTCACGCTGCACACCCTAATTGACAAACAAACAAACCACAACAAAGGCGAAGTCTTCTCATGCTTTGTTGATTTCAAAAAAGCATTCGACTCAATTTGGCATGAGGGCCTGCTATACAAATTGATGGAAAGTGGTGTTGGGGGAAAAACATACGACATTATAAAGTCTATGTAGACAAACAACAAGTGTGCGGTAAAAAGTGTCAAAAAACACACAAAAAATTATACAGCGACGTTGTTGAAAGAAAATCATATTTTTTGTCCATTAAAATAACATTGATCAGAAATACAGCGTAGACATTATTAATGTTGTAAATTACTATTGAAGCTGGAAACGGCTGATTTTGAATGGAGTATGTACATAGGTGTACAGAGGCCCATTATCAGCAACCATCACCCCTGTGTTCCAATGGCACGTTGTGTTAGCTAATCCAAGTTTATCGTTTTAAAATGCTAATTGATCATTAGAAAACCCTTTTGATATTATATTAGCACAGCCGAAAACTGCTGTGCTGATTAAAGAAGCAGTAAAACTGGCCTTCTTTAGACTAGTTGAGTATCTGGAGCATCAGCATTTGTGGGTTTGATTACAGGCTCAAAATGGCCAGAAACAAAGACCTTTCTTCTGAAACTTGTCAATATATTCTTGTTCTGAGAAATGAAGGCTATTCCATGCGAGAAATTGCTAAGAAACTGAAGATCTCGTACAACGTGGTGTACTACTCTCTTCAAAGAACAGAGCAAACTGGCTCTAACCAGAATAGAAAGAGGAGTGGGAGGCCCCAGTGCACAGCTGAGCAAGAGGACAAGTCTATTAGAGTGTCTAGTTTCTGAAACAGATGCCTCACAAGTCCTCAACTGGCAGCTTCATTAATTAGTACACCAAAAATCCAGTATCAATGTCAACAGTGAAGAGGCGACTTCGGGATGCTGGCCTTTTAGACCCAAATTTCTTTTACGGTAGTGTGTATATCAATGAATTGGTGAGGCCACTAGAACAGTCTGCAGCACCCGGCCTAGAATCTGAAGTCAAATGTCTACTGTTTGCTGATGATCTGGTGCTTCTGTCACCAACCAAGGAGGGCCTACAGCAGTACCTAGATCTTCTGCACAGATTCTGCCAGACCTGGGCCCTGACAGTAATTCTCAGTAAGATCAAAATAATGGTGTTCCAAAAAAGGTCCAGTCGCCAGGACCACAAATACAAATTCCATTTTGAAACTTTAGCCCGAGAGCACACAAAAAACTATACGTACCTTGGCCTAAACATCAGCGCCACAGGTAACTGTGAATGATCTGAGAGACAAGGCAAGAAGGCATTCTATGCCATCAAAAGGAATATACAATTTGACATACCAATTAGGATCTTGCTAAAAATTCTTGAATCAATTAAAGAACCCATTGCCCTTTATGGTTGTGAGGTCTGGGGTCTGCTCAGCAACCGAGAATTCACTAAATGCATGCAGAATTCTGCAAAAATATCCTCCGTGTACAACGTAAAATACCAAATGATGCATGCAGAGCAGAATTAGGCCGATACCCGCTAATTATCAAAATCTACAAAATAGGCGTTAAATTCTACAACCACCTAAAAGGAAGCGATTCCCAAACCTTCCATAACAAAGCCATCACCTACAGAGAGATGAACCTGGAGAAGAATCCCCTAAGCAAGCAGGTCCTGGGTCTCTGTTCATAAAGACAAACAGACCCCACAGAGCCCCAGGGCAGCAACACAATTAGATCCAACCAAACCATGAGAAAACAACAATTGGAAAGAATTAACAAAAAAACTGAGCAAACTGGAATGCTATTTGGCCCTAAACAGAGAGTACACCGTGGTAGAATACCTGACCACTGTGACTGACCTAAACGTAAGGAAAGCTTTGACTATGCATAGACTCAGTGAGCATATCCTTGCTATTGAGAAAGGCCGCCGTAGGCAGACCTGGCTCTCGAGAGAAGATAGGCTATGTCTACACTGCCCACAAAATGAGGTGGAAACTGAGCTGCAGTTCCTAACCTCCTGCCAAATGTATGACCATATTAGATACACATATTTCCCTCAGATTACACAGATCTACAAAGAATTCGAAAACAAACCTGATTTTGATAAACTCCCATATCTACTGTGTGAAATACCACAGTGTGCCATCACAGCAGCAATACTGTATTTGTGACCTGTTGCCACAAGAAATGGTCAACCAGTGAAGAACAAACACCATTGTAAATACATCAAATATTTATGCTTATTTATTTTCCGTTTTGTACTTTAACCATTTGTACATCGTTACAACACTGTATATATACATAATATGACATTTGTAATGTCTTTATATTTTTGGAACTTCTGTGAGTGGAATGTTTACTGTTCATTTTTATTGTTAATTTCACTTTTGTATATTATCTACTTCACTGTCTTTGGCAATGTTAACATGTGTTTCCCATGCCAATAAAGCCCCTTGAAATGAATTGAATTGAATTGAAAGAGAGAAAGCGAGAGAGAGCGAGAGAGAGAGAGAGAGAGAGACAGAGAGAGAGACAGAGAGAGACAGAGAGAGAAAGAGAGAGAGAGAGACAGAGAGAGAGAGAAAGTAATGGAAAGAGAGAGATAAAGAAAGAGAGACATACAGGCAGAGAGAGAAAGCGAGAGCGAGAGAGAAAGAGAGAGAGTGATGACCTAAAGACAACAGCAAGCTAAACCATAGACCAGAGGCCACACAGTGAAACACAAACACAATCACCAACCCCACTCCTGTGGTCACCATTACCTCAGTAACACACACAGACACACACATTCAAAATCCTTTTTTCCTACACCTAAATTAACCGTTTTCCTTGTGAGGACCAGTGAGATGTCCCCACTTGTCCAAATGTTCCTTGTTTTACTATCCTTGTGAGAACTTCTGGCCCCCACAAGCATAGTAAAACCAAACACACACACACATAAATAAATAAATAAGAACAAACCTAAGATGCCCACCAAATTGAGTGACAATTCTCAGTCTCGCTACCTGTTCAGGCAGAATAATAATATACCTTTCTGATTCAGTTTGAATCATGACAAAATCAGATTGGATATGAAATATTCATGTACCATCCCTACAGATGATCTGACGTTAAAAAGACATTGATTTGACAAGCCAAACAAACGCTGATGAGGCCTGATAATCAATAACAGCATTGATGATAGTGGGTGAATCAATAACAGCATTGATGACAGCGTGCGGCGGCCTCAAGGCTGATGGCTATTGGATCAGTACAGTTTAAATAATGAATGAAGGGATTCCTGATTGATCAGGGAGAATGTCTCTGTCTCTCTCTCTCTCTGTCTTTGTCTATGTCTCTGCATCTCTCTATCTTTCTCTCTCTCTGACACACACCTGGCATCTCAATGGGATCTGTTCTCTAGCACACTATAGAGACAATGATATTCTCTCACTACTATATATGTAGCAGTAGAGTAAAAGACAAAAGGAAACCATACACTTTAGGAGTCCTTCCTCAACAATGATAATATGCACGTCCACTAGAAAGGAAAATCATTTTTCCTAAATAATTTTCCTTAACCATACAGAAAGTCGTAGAGAGGGAGCTAAACGAGGGGGAGGGTGGAGAACTGGAGGGTCAACGAAATGGTCAAATATGTGGGAGGTGAGAGAATTTGAGGAGAGGAAGAGGGTGGGGGTGGTCCCCAGTGTCTGTGTTCTTAATTGAGATGCCTGGACTGTCTGTCTGTGTCGATAATGCAGGAAGGCTTCACACAGCAAGATGCAGAGCTACCGAGGTAGGTATACGGAATGTGTGTGTTTGTGTTTGTGTGTGTGTGGTTGTGTGCGTGCGTGCGTGCATCTGTGCATGTTTGTGCGTGCATGCGTGCATGCGTGCATGTGTGCATGTGTGTGCGTGCGTGCGTCTGTGCGCGTGTTTGTGAGAGAGAGAGGGCGAGATAAACACACAAACATACACACACCTAGAGGTGTAGCAGCAGCAGTGAGTTTATCAGCTGCCTGGCTCCTCGATACAGAGCCTCTCAGCTCAGTGAATGTCAACTTTCATATTCTTTTGTACTTCAGGGGAAGGAAGGAGAAAAAAACTCCAAACAACAAAAAGGTATTCAACAATGCTGCTATCTTCTCAGCATCTCCGTCTCTCTCTCCGTCTCTATCTCCATCTCTATCTCTCTCTGACTCCTCTGTCTCCCTTTATCATATTCAGACTCACACTCTCACCGAATAACATTTAGATTTGTCCTTGAAACCTCTTGTGCACAGATTCAGGTCCACATTCACTTCCTGGAAATAGTGCACTCTCGGGACACGAGTAGATTATCTTAGCATCATTTATCATACTAAGAAAACATTTTACCAAAGAATGTGGTGGTGTTGCCAAAACTGACCTGACAATTTCATATACTCAGTCTGATGTTGTGACATAATACAGTGAGGGAAAAAAGTATTTGATCCCCTGCTGATTTTGTACGTTTGCCCACTGACAAAGAAATGATCAGTCTATAATTTTAATGGAAGGTTTATTTGAACAGTGAGAGACAGAATATGAACAAAAAAATCCAGAAAAACGCATGTCAAAAATGTTATGAATTGATTTGCATTTTAATGAGGGAAATAAGTATTTGACCCCTCTGCAAAACATGACTTAGTACTTGGTGGCAAAACCCTTGTTGGCAATCACAGAGGTCAGACGTTTCTTGTAGGTGGCCACCAGCTTTGCACACATCTCAGGAGGGATTTTGTTCCACTCCTCTTTGCAGATCTTCTTCAAGTCATTAAGGTTTCGAGGCTGACGTTTGGCAACTCGAACCTTCAGCTCCCTCCACAGATTCTCTATGGGATTAAGGTCTGGAGACTGGCTAGGCCACTCCAGGACCTTAATGTGCTTCTTCTTGAGCCACTCCTTTGTTGCCTTGGCCGTGTGTTTTGGGTCATTGTCATGCTGGAATACCCATCCACGACCCATTTTCAATACCCTGGCTGAGGGAAGGAGGTTTTCACCCAAGATTTGACGGTACATGGCCCCGTCCATCGTCCCTTTGATGCGGTGAAGTTGTCCTGTCCCCTTAGCAGAAAAACACCCCCAAAGCATAATGTTTCCACCTCCATGTTTGACGGTGGGGATGGTTTCTTGGGGTCATAGGCAGCATTCCTCCTCCTCCAAACACGGCAAGTTGAGTTGATGCCAAAGAACTCAATTTTGGTCTCATCTGACCACAACACGTTCACCCAGTTGTCCTCTGAATCATTCAGATGTTCATTGGCAAACTTCAGACGGGCATGTATATGTGCTTTCTTGAGCAGGGGGACCTTGCGGGCGCTGCAGGATTTCAGTCCTTCACGGCGTAGTGTGTTACCAATTGTTTTCTTGGTGACTATGGTCCCAGCTGCCTTGAGATCATTGACAAGATCCTCCTGTGTAGTTCTGGGCTGATTCCTCACCGTTCTCATGATCATTGCAACTCCACGAGGTGAGATCTTGCATGGAGCCCCAGGCTGAGGGAGATTGACAGTTCTTTTGTGTTTCTTCCATTTGCGAATAATCGCAGAAACTGTTGTCACCTTCTCACCAAGCTGCTTGGCGATGGTCTTGTAGCCCATTCCAGCCTTGTGTAGGTCTACAATCCTGTCCCTGACATCCTTGGAGAGCTCTTTGGTCTTGGCCATGGTGGAGAGTTTGGAATCTGATTGATTGATTGCTTCTGTGGACAGGTATCTTTTATACAGGTAAGAAACTGAGATTAGGAGCACTCCCTTTAAGAGTGTGCTCCTAATCTCAGTTCGTTACCTGTATGAAAGACACCTGGGAGCCAGAAATCTTTCTGATTGAGAAGGGGTCAAATACTTATTTCCCTCATTAAAATGCAAATCAATTTATAACATTTTTGACATGCGTTTTTCTGGATTTTTTTGTTGTTATTCTGTCTCTCACTGTTCAAATAAACCTACCATTAAAATTATAGACTGATCATTTCTTTGTCAGTGGGCAAACGTACAAAATCAGCAGGGGATCAAATACTTTTTTCCTTCACTGTAAGTTCTCGCTCTCAGTTACTTAGACACACAATCACACACATACGCAAGCACACACACACATTTATGCACACACACGCAGCCGGTGTGAGTAAGACCTTTAAACAGGTCAACATTCACAAGGCCGCAGGGCCTGACGGATTACCAGGATGTGTACTCCGAGAATGCGCTGACCGAATGGCAAGTTTCTTCCCTGACATTTTCAACCAGTCCCTAACTGAGTCTGTAATACCAACACGTTTCAAGCAGACCATCATAGTCCCTGTGCCCAAGAACACTAAGGTAAGCTGCCTAAATGACTACTGACCCGTAGCACTCACGTCTGTAGTCATGAAGTGTTTTGAAAAGCTGGTCATGGCTCACATCAACACCATTATCCCAGAAACCCTAGACCCACTCTACTTGCATACCGCACCTACAGATCCATAGATGATGCAATCTCTATTGCACTCCACACTGCCCTTTCCCACCTGGACAAAAGGAACACCTACAGTATGTGAGAATGCTATCTTCTTCGGGATAGGGGGCAGTATTCGGAAGTTTGGATGAATGAGATGCCCAAAGTAAACTGCCTGTTACTCAGGCCCAGAAGCTAGAATATGCATATATTGGTAGTATTGGAAAGAAAATACTAAAAAGTTTCCAAAACTGTTAAAATAATGTCTGTGAGTATAACATAACTGATATGGCAGGCGAAAACCCGAGGACAATCCATCAAGAAATTATTTCTTTCAGCTCACCCCTGATTACTATGGCTGTCAATGGGAATATAAAATAAATACCTCCCAGATTGCAGTTCCTAGGGCTTCCACTAGATGTCAACGGTCTTTGGAAAGAGTTTAAGGCTTGTTTTTTGAAAAATGAGCTTGAATTTGTAGTTTTTGACAGTGGCTCCCATTTTGGCTGTAGTATTTGTAGCGCATTCCGGTGAAGGCGCGCACTTTGTTATTTATCTCCGGGAATGAATATACTATTCTCCGTCTTAAATTTTATCGTTTATTTACATATTAGGGTACCTGAGGATTGATTAGGAACGTTGTTTGACTTGTTTGGAAGAATTTTATTGGTAATTTACGGGATTAATTTGTATGCATTTTGAACGAGGGAAACCTGGGGATTACTGAGTCAAGGGCACCAACAAAACTGAACAAAACAACCATTTGTTATGTAGCTGGGACCCTTTGGATTGCAAACAGAGGAAGATCTTCAAAGGTAAATTATTTATTTTATCGCTATTTCTGACTTTCGTGATGCATCTGCTTGGTTGGAAAATGTTTTAATGCTTTAGTACCTTAGGCGCTGTCCTCAGATAATCGCATGGTATGCTTTCGTCGTAAAGCCTTGAAATCTGACAAATCGGCTGGATTAACAAGAAGTTTAGCTTTTAACCGATGTATAACACTTGTATTTTCATGAATGTTTAACATTACGAATTTTGTATTTTTGAATTTCGCACTCTGCAATTTCGCACTCGTTCAATTTTTCGCACTCGTTCAACACCATAGTGCCCACAAAGCTCATCACTAAGCTAATTTGTGACTAAAAACCTCCCTCTGCAACTGGATCCTGGACTTCCTGACGGGCCGCCCCCAGGTGGTAAGGGTAGAGAACAACACATCCGCCACGCTGATCCTCAACACAGGGGCCTGTCAGGGGTGCGTGCTCAGTCCCTCCTGTACTCCCTGTTCACCCATGACTGCATGGCCAAGCACAACTCCAACACCATCATTAAGGTTGCTGATGACACAACAGTGGTAGGCCTGATCACCGACAACGATGAGACAGCCTATACGGAGGAGGTCAGAGAACTGGCAGAGTGGTGCCAGGACAACAACCTCTCCCTCAACATGATCAAGACAAAGGAGATGATTGTAAACTACAGGAAAAAGAGGACCGAGCACGCCCCCATTCTCATCGACAGGGCTGTAGTGGAAAAGGTCGAGACCTTCAAGTTCCTTGGTGTCCAAATCACCAACAAACTATCATGGTCCAAACACACTAAGACAGTTGAGAAGAGGGCATGACAAAGCCTATTCCCCCTCAGGAGACTGAAAAGATTTGGCATGGGTCCTCAGATCCTCAAAAGGTTCTACAGCTGCACCATCGACAGCATACTGAGGGTAGTGCGTATGGCCCAGTACATCACTGGGGCCTAGCTTCCTGCCGTCCAGGACCTCTATACCAGACGGTATAGACTCCAGCTACCCTAGTCGTAGACTGTTCTCTCTGCTACCGCACGGCAAGCGGTACCGGTGCGCCAAGTCTAGGTCCAAAAGACTCCTTAACAGCTTCTACCCTCAAGCCATAAGACTCCTGAACAGCTAATCAAAGGGCATCCCAGACCCATCTTTTATTCTGCTGCTACTCTGTTTATAATCTATGCATAGTCACTTTAACTCTACCTACATGTACTTATTACCTCAATTACCTCGACTAATCGGTGCCCCCGCACATTGACTCTGTACCGGTAACCCCTGTATATCGCCTCACTTGTTATTTTACTGCTGCTGTTTAATAATGTTTTACTTTTATTTTCTATTTTCTGTTTTTTACTTAACACTTATTTGTATTTTTTCTCTTAAAACTTCTTCAAGCATTGTTGGTTAAGGGCTTGTAAGTAAGCATTTCACTATAAAATCTACACCTGTTGTATTTGGCACGTGTGACAAATACAATTTGATTTGATTTGACACACACTCAGTTGACATCAGGCTGCACGCACACAGACACACACACATACACACACACACACGCTCCGTATCGCTCAGTTTGAGTATTATGATAATAATGATTAATAACAATCTGTATGTCCAATAAAAAACAAGTCCATCACTGTCTGGCTCCTAATTGGTTATTGTGTCTGGCTTTAGTCTCTTCAGTAAGAAACACCAACCCACCTTCCTCTGCATTTATCCTGCTTTCTTTTCTTTTCCTTTATTTTAAGTTCTGACCTTCTCTTATATGCTTTGCCCAGTTTATCCAAAATCCCTCCCTCCCAATCCTGACTAGAGTTGTAGGTCAACCCCAGTCTCGCGTTGCCATACCTCCAAAATCATGTCGTTGTCAAGCCTCCCTTGGAAGTCTTGAGAATTTTGTATTGCAAAAATGGTTTGAAATGTCTGCTGCATCAAGCAGCATCAAGTGTGGCCGACAGTCTGCAATTTATATTGATTGAAATTGAAAGTGGATTACGCTGGTACACATACTAAACCGCTCTGGTGACAAACACACGCTTTTCTCTTGTCTCCATTCGTCCACATGGCTTCTGGCTTTGCTACTACTGAAAAAACATGAAGATTGTCCATTATTTTATTTTTGTCAGGACCCAAAAAACTGAGGCAGTGGGAGAACCTATTCAAGTAAGTAAATACAGTGAAGGAAAAAAGTATTTGATCCCCTGCTGATTTTGTACGTTTGCCCACTGACAAAGAAATGATCAGTCTATAATTTTAATGGTAGGTTTATTTGAACAGTGAGAGACAGAATAACAACAAAAAAATCCAGAAAAACGCATGTCAAAAATGTTATAAATTGATTTGCATTTTAATGAGGGAAATAAGTATTTGACCCCTTCTCAATCAGAAAGATTTCTGGCTCCCAGGTGTCTTTCATACAGGTAACGAACTGAGATTAGGAGCACACTCTTAAAGGGAGTGCTCCTAATCTCAGTTTCTTACCTGTATAAACGATACCTGTCCACAGAAGCAATCAATCAATCAGATTCCAAACTCTCCACCATGGCCAAGACCAAAGAGCTCTCCAAGGATGTCAGGGACAGGATTGTAGACCTACACAAGGCTGGAATGGGCTACAAGACCATCGCCAAGCAGCTTGGTGAGAAGGTGACAACAGTTTCTGCGATTATTCGCAAATGGAAGAAACACAAAAGAACTGTCAATCTCCCTCAGCCTGGGGCTCCATGCAAGATCTCACCTCGTGGAGTTGCAATGATCATGAGAACGGTGAGGAATCAGCCCAGAACTACACAGGAGGATCTTGTCAATGATCTCAAGGCAGCTGGGACCATAGTCACCAAGAAAACAATTGGTAACACACTACGCCGTGAAGGACTGAAATCCTGCAGCGCCCGCAAGGTCCCCCTGCTCAAGAAAGCACATATACATGCCCGTCTGAAGTTTGCCAATGAACATCTGAATGATTCAGAGGACAACTGGGTGAACGTGTTGTGGTCAGATGAGACCAAAATTGAGTTCTTTGGCATCAACTCAACTTGCCGTGTTTGGAGGAGGAGGAATGCTGCCTATGACCCCAAGAAACCATCCCCACCGTCAAACATGGAGGTGGAAACATTATGCTTTGGGGGTGTTTTTCTGCTAAGGGGACAGGACAACTTCACCGCATCAAAGGGACGATGGACGGGGCCATGTACCGTCAAATCTTGGGTGAAAACCTCCTTCCCTCAGCCAGGGTATTGAAAATGGGTCGTGGATGGGTATTCCAGCATGACAATGACCCAAAACACACGGCCAAGGCAACAAAGGAGTGGCTCAAGAAGAAGCACATTAAGGTCCTGGAGTGGCCTAGCCAGTCTCCAGACCTTAATCCCATAGAGAATCTGTGGAGGGAGCTGAAGGTTCGAGTTGCCAAACGTCAGCCTCGAAACCTTAATGACTTGAAGAAGATCTGCAAAGAGGAGTGGAACAAAATCCCTCCTGAGATGTGTGCAAAGCTGGTGGCCACCTACAAGAAACGTCTGACCTCTGTGATTGCCAACAAGGGTTTTGCCACCAAGTACTAAGTCATGTTTTGCAGAGGGGTCAAATACTTATTTCCCTCATTAAAATGCAAATCAATTCATAACATTTTTGACATGCGTTTTTCTGGATTTTTTTGTTCATATTCTGTCTCTCACTGTTCAAATAAACCTTCCATTAAAATTATAGACTGATCATTTCTTTGTCAGTGGGCAAACGTACAAAATCAGCAGGGGATCAAATACTTTTTTCCCTCACTGTACATTGTTTTAATGTAAAATAAATATATATATTAATTATTTGCTAGCTAGCTGGCTACAGTAGGTCAATTTTTAGGTTAAGTCAACTGAGCTGCTAGCTAGGTAGCTAACTTTACAACTGTTTAGCTAAGTGAATTAAATGTCATCAGCTAGCTATCTTTGTCACGCCCTGACCTGAGATATCTCTGTTTTCTTTATATTTTGGTTAGGTCAGGGTGTGACTAGGGTGGGTACGTTAGTTTTGTATTGTCTAGGGTTTTTGTATGTCACTAGGTCTAGGTGATTTATATGTCTATGGTGGCCTGATATGGTTCCCAATCAGAGGCAGCTGTTTATCGTTGTTTCTGATTGGGGATCATATTTAGGTAGCCATTTTCCCTTTGGTGTTTGTGGGTTCTATTCTATGTTTAGTTGCCTGTCTGCACTATTTCATATAGCTTCACGGTTCGTTTGTTTTGTTGTTTTGTTAGTTTGTTCAGTGTTCTTTCTTTAATAAAGAAGAATGTACGCATACCACGCTGCACTTTGGTCTGATTCATACGACGTACGTGACAATCTTGATGTAATCATTGTAAATCTTTTTTTTTTGTTGTAGATAACAGCCATGGAAGAGGGTGAACCTGCAGCTCCAGCTTTCAGTAAAGGGAGATTGTAGGCTTCTGGATAGGGCAGGTCATTTTGTGGGAGGACATTATGAAAAGAGTCTCCAGTTCCAGTCCCTAGAGGGGAAAACTTTGAGGACAGAAAGTTAGTAGTAACATAATATTCAGTGCTGTCTAATGTGAGTATAATGAAGCCTGTTTCTTTGTGATGTTTCTGTCTTCAGATATGGAAAGCTGTGAAAGACTGCTTGCAGATTAAATCAAATCAAATTGTATTTGTCTCATGCTTCGTAAACACATGTGTGGACTACTAGTGAAATGCTTACTGATGGGCCCTTCCCAATAATGCAGAGAGAAAGGAAATAGAGAAATAATAGAAATTAAAACACGTAATAATAAAAGTAATTACAGACGCACAATGAGTAACGATAACTTGGCTATATTCATGAGGTACCAGTACCGAGTTGATGTGCAGGAGTACGAGGTAATTGAGGTAGGTATGTACATAAAACTTGGAATAAAGTGACAGATAGTAAACAGTAGCAACAGTGTATGTGATGAGTAAAAAGAGTTAGTGCAAAAAGGGTCAATGCAGATTGTCCAGGTAGCTATTTGGTTAACTATCTAACTAACTTTTTAGCAGTCTTATAGGTTGGTGGTAGAAGCTGTTCAGGGTCCCGTTGGTTCCAGACTTGGTTTATCGGTACTGCTTTCCGTGAGGTAGCTAAGAGATCAGTGACTTAGGGCCTTCCTCTGACACCGCCTGCTATAGTGGTCCTGGATGGCAGGGACCTCTGCCCCAGTGATTTACTGGGCCATCCACACTACCTCTGTAGCGCCTTGTGATCGGATACCAAGCAGTTGACCTACCAAGTGGTGACGCAGCCAGTCAAGATTAACAATAACATTTTGAGGATCTGAGGGCCTATGCCAAATCTGTTCAGCCTCCTGAGGAGGAAGAGGATTGTCATGCTCTCTTCACAACTGTGTTGGTGTGTTTGGACCATGACAGGTCCTTAGTTATGTGGACAATGAGGAACTTGAAGCTCTCAAACCGCTCCACTACAGCCCCGTTGATGTGAATGTGGGGGCGTGCTCGCCCCTCCGTTTTTTGTAGTCCACGATCAGCTCCTTTGTCTTGCTGGCGTTGGGGAAGAGGTTGTTGTCTTGGCACCACCCTGCCAGGTCTCTGACCTCATCCCCATAGGCTGTCTCATTGAGAGAGAGAGAGATCCCAAAGAATGTCCCAAGAGACCAAGTGTATATCCTATATGCCATGGGTTTTATGTGTAGGCCTACCTATGCACAAAAAATACAAAAATACAGTTAAACATCTTACACAATGTTTAAACCTATTACAATTGGAGCAGGCCAACCCTGCTGGTGGTCTTCTGGGTGTGAAGGGTTCTGTTTCAGCCCAGCAATAACACACCTAATTCAACTTATCAAATAGAATGACTTGATAATCAAGTGTGCTATTTCTGGTCTGGAATAGAAGTCTGCTCATCCAGTAGATCAGGAATCAGTGGAGCAAGGTTGGCCAACACTGGTATGGACTTTTTTTTGTTCACCTGAAATGATGCTTTACTTGTTACTACTCAATTATCTATTGTTGTTGAGACTACGATGTCTAATCTTTACACACGTGTTAGCTTATTAGTAAAGTGTTGAATCTTTTGAAGTGAAATGTTCACACTTGTTTTAATTGTTAAATTATTATTCAAATTGAACTAGTGGCAATGTTGATTAATCACATATCACAATCCTACAATAAAGAGGGGAAGGTGTTCTGTCTCTAATCTGTCTGTGTTTCTGTGTTGTGTTCTCAAACATTTCCTTTTTGTCTAGTAGTAAGATCTCCAATCTGTTTAATTGTATTGTTTCTCTCTCTCATTATATCATCTATGTGAATACATTTAGTATATGTATTCATATTCATTCGTATTCATATGCACTACCGGCCTTATGGGCATCTGAAGCAGAGAATTTCTAAACTCACACATTGTACACATGTTGAGCTCTGTGTTCTCAATTTAAAATTATACCAGTAGACAATGTATATGAGACAAACCATATACAGTGGGGCAAAAAAGTATTTAGTCAGCCACCAATTGTGCAAGTTCTCCCACTTAAAAAGATGAGAGAGGCCTGTAATTTTCATCATAGGTACACTTCAACTATGACAGACAAAACGAGAAAAAAAATCCAGAAAATCACATTGTAGGATTTTTAATGAATTTATTTGCAAATTATGGTGGAAAATAAGTATTTGGTCAATAACAAAAGTTTATCTCAATACTTTGTTATATACCCTTTGTTGGCAATGACAGAGGTCAAACGTTTTCTGTAAGTCTTCACAAGGTTTTCACACACTGTTGCTGGTATTTTGGCCCATTCCTCCATGCAGATCTCCTCTAGAGCAGTGATGTTTTGGGGCTGTTGCTGGGCAACACGGACTTTCAACTCCCTCCAAAGATTTTCTATGGGGTTGAGATCTGGAGACTGGCTAGGCCACTCCAGGACCTTGAAATGCTTCTTACGAAGCCACTCCTTTGTTGCCCGGGCGGTGTGTTTGGGATCATTGTCATGCTGAAAGACCCAGCCACGTTTCATCTTCAATGCCCTTGCTGATGGAAGGAGGTTTTCACTCAAAATCTCACGATACATGGCCCCATTTATTCTTTCCTTTACACGGATCAGTCGTCCTGGTCCCTTTGCTGAAAAACAGCCCCAAAGCATGATGTTTCCACCCCCATGCTTCACAGTAGGTATGGTGTTCTTTGGATGCAACTCAGCATTCTTTGTCCTCCAAACACGACGAGTTGAGTTTTTACCAAAAAGTTATATTTTGGTTTCATCTGACCATATGACATTCTCCCAATCTTCTTCTGGATCATCCAAATGCTCTCTAGCAAACTTCAGACGGGCCTGGACATGTATTGGCTTAAGCAGGGGGACACGTCTGGCACTGCAGGATTTGAGTCCCTGGCGGCGTAGTGTGTTACTGATGGTAGACTTTGTTACTTTGGTCCCAGCTCTCTGCAGGTCATTCACTAGGTCCCCCCGTGTCGTTCTGGGATTTTTGCTCACCGTTCTTGTGATCATTTTGACCCCACGGGGTGAGATCTTGCGTGGAGCCCCAGATCGAGGGAGATTATCAGTGGTCTTGTATGTCTTCCATTTCCTAATAATTGCTCCCACAGTTGATTTCTTCAAACCAAGCTGCTTACCTATTGCAGATTCAGTCTTCCCAGCCTGGTGCAGGTCTACAATTTTGTTTCTGGTGTCCTTTGACAGCTCTTTGGTCTTGGCCATAGTGGAGTTTGGAGTGTGACTGTTTGAGGTTGTGGACAGGTGTCTTTTATACTGATAACAAGTTCAAACAGGTGCCATTAATACAGGTAACGAGTGGAGGACAGAGGAGCCTCTTAAAGAAGAAGTTACAGGTCTGTGAGAGCCAGAAATCTTGCTTGTTTGTAGGTGACCAAATACTTATTTTCCACCATAATTTGCAAATAAATTCATTAAAAATCCTACAATGTGATTTTCTGGATTTTTTTCCCTCATTTTGTCTGTCATAGTTGAAGTGTACCTATGATGAAAATTACAGGCCTCTCTCATCTTTTTAAGTGGGAGAACTTGCACAATTGGTGGCTGACTAAATACTTTTTTGCCCCACTGTACCAGATTTTGTACATGCCTTTTTAAGTGCTAACATATAAAAATGTTTTGTTCAAATCCAACCTTTGTAATTTAGGTACAGTATGAAAATAAGGAGATTACAGTTACTGTAGGTTACAGGAGATTACAGTTACTGTAAATTACAGGAAATTACAGTTACTGTAGGTTACCGGAGATTACAGTTAATGTAGGTTACAGGAGATTATAGTTACTGTAGGTTACAGGAGATTACAGTTACTGTAGGTTACAGGAGATTACAGTTACTGTAGGTTACAGGAGATGAGAATTACAGGTAACAGTTTATGAGGTTCATTTTGTTTATGCAAAATGATTGCAGCTCTATGTATCACTGACCCTGGATAAGCTAGTGACTGGGCTAACATTTTAAGTCAATAACATTCTGTTTTTATTTTTAAAAATGTGGCATTATACTTGTGAGAGAAATTGAACTAGCTAGTAGCTAGCTAGTTAGTTATACCTAGGTAGTTTACAAAGTTAGCTGACTTTTCTCAAAACTAACCTCCTTGTGGCTAGCTACTTCTTGACCCTCAGCCTTTACAGCCAAATATCACTTCAAAAACTACATTGATATGGCCAGCATTGTAGACCGTTTCTCCCCTCTTGCTGCAGCTTCAGCTCATCTCGAAATTACACAGAAATGGTGTGAAAATCAGCGTGCTGCAAACGTTCAATATTCAGCAGCACTGTTTCTCCTACGGCACTAATCTGGTGAGCACCTTTGGAGCTCCGCCAAAGCAAGGCATTTGATTGGTTTTACGTATTTTGAGTCGTCTCTGATTTACACCAGGGTCCAACCCCTCTTTGGCTGACTCCTGCCATGGAACTTCCCCCTGGTTAACGACGAGGCTGAGTTAACCCTGACTGGGGAAGCTACATCTCCCTATCTTTTTCCCTTCAAAATGTGTTCTCCCTTCCCAGCTTTTTTATCCTCTCCTCCTCCTAATTCATGTTGTACTGTGCCGTTTTGAGTTATTTCCTTCATGCAGATTACGTTTGAATTTGAAGGGAAATAAATAAATAATACTTCTCACTCAGCTCAGCCATTGGTCTGTTGGTCTTTTGGTCTAAGGCCCAGTGACTGCTCTCTGTAACCCCCAAACAGTTACATTTTCCCTGGGCTAAAGCCAAACCACAATCCCTCATTCTCCCTCCCCCTCTATCTCTATCCTTCTGTCTCCTCTCTCTCACACACACCCTCTCTCACCATGCAGCACACAAAATACAGAGAAAGAGCCAGAAAGGGAGCAATAGAGGGGGAAAAGGAGATGTCCGAGAGAGAGAGATACAGAGACAGAGAGAGAGAGAGAGAGAGAGAGAGAGAGAGAGAGAGAGAGAGAGAGAGAGAGAGAGAGAGAGAGAGAGAGAGAGAGAGAGCAGGAAAGACATTCACACCTCCAGCTGTAGCTGTATGTTGTTGAACTTTCCAAAGTTTGTGTAGCATATCTCTCTGTGTTGTTCTTGCTCCTCTAGGGGAGGAAGACTGGTGTTAATTTAGGCCTTGTGTTAACTCCATTATGACCGCAATGATAAGCTACATAGCCCTGCTTGTTCCTCTAGCACTATTGATTTCAATTTCAAACTGTAATGGAGAAGAGCGGTCTCTCTCTCTCTCTCTCTCTCTCTCTCTCTCTCTCTCTCTCTCTCTCTCTCTCTCTCTCTCTCTCTCTCTCTCTCTCTCTCTCTCTCTCTCTCTCTCTCTCTGTCTGTCTGTCTGTCTGTCTGTCTGTCTGTCTGTCTGTCTGTCTGTCTGTCTGTCTGTCTGTCTGTCTGTCTGTCTCTCTCTCTCTCTGTCCTTCTCTCTCTCTCTCTCTCTCTCTCTCTCTGTCTCTCTCTCTCTCCCTCTCTCTCTCTCTCTCTCTCTCTCTCTCTCCCTCTCTCTCTCTCTCTCTCTCTCTCTCTCTCTCTCTCTCTCTCTCTCTCTGTCTGTCTGTCTGTCTGTCTCTCTCTCTCTCTGTCTGTCTGTCTGTCTGTCTCTCTCTCTCTCTCTGTCTCTGTCTCTGTCTCTGTCTGTCTGTCTGTCTGTCTCTCTCTCTCTCTCTCTCTCTCTCTCTCTCTCTCTCTCTCTCTCTGTCTGTCTGTCTCTCTCTCTCTCTCTCTCTGTCTCTCTCTCTCACTCTCACTCAGTCACACACACACACACACACACACATATACACACCATTCTCTATCTCTGTCTGTCTCTCTGTGTCTCTCTCTCATTCTCCCTCCCACCATCCCTCTGTCTCTCCCTCCCTCTTTACATACCTCTCCACTCCCAGAACCCCTGCCTGGTTGCCAAGCTACGGCCCCTGAGTTTCACCATGGTAACATCTGGAATAAAGGTGGGTGGGCAGAGTGCCAGCGTAGGCCCGGAGTTTCACTGTGGCCATAAAACTAACATAAATACATCTCTGTTACACTGCTCTTCCCAGCTCTAGCCTGCATTGCTCTCCACATATGCACTCACAGACCTACACTCAAATACATGCACTCAATCACATACTGTACAAACACACACACACACAGTGAACACTAGACTCCGAGAGTAAACAGTTTCCTTACTCCCATAACAGTTTCACACAGAACAGAGTGTTGGAGCACAGCATTATTCTCTTTTATCCAATTTATCTCTCCTTTCCTCCTCTCTCTCCTTCTATCTCTCTTTGTTGCTCTTTATCTTGTGAATTGTGATCACATGAAATCACCCCACCCCATCCGTGTCCTACACACATACACACAGGTCCCCCTCCTGTGCACTATCCCGGTGCTTTGAAGGTGAGAATATGCAAAGCGTTGCTATCATCAAAACAACAACTGGAGGGGAATATAGGGCAATGGGGAGAATTAAAATGCATCCCTGGAGACTTGACGTTCTTTCTCTCCCCTTTAACTCCTTCTTTCTTTCCTAGGTCTCTCTCTTTCTCTCTCTCTCTCTGACAGCACTGTTGGCTTGATTCCCTATCCAAATCACCATTAAAACCAGGGCCAGGTTACTTCACCTGGCAAAACCTTCCATGTTCAAACATGACTGATTACATAATGGTACTGATACTGGTAATTTTTACAAATGTAACATTTTGTATATTCATCCATGTGTTTTCTCGTCCATCTGGTCCATACTGCCTGTCCCACTGGCTGCATGAGGTCTGAGATGGACCCGCACAGACAGTCTGCCACCAAAAACAACCAGATCGTCAGCCAGACAGATACTCATCAACATCCTCTCTACATCCTACCCCAGGTGGAGAGACGACCACAGGATGAGTATGGACAGAGGAGGCGAAGATGAAGAGAGGAGAAGATGGAGGGAACACACGTCCAGTCAAAGCGATGTCCAGACAGACACTGGTCAATAGATCAATGCAGAGGTCATAAAGAGACCTGGTTAGCCATTAACTATATATTTGTCTATTTCCCCAAAACGGATAGAGAAGACAGCAGGACAGATAATCACATGATCAGGTCAGGCGAGGATGTGAAGAGAATAAAAAACGAGGGATGGAGAAAATAAAGGATAGGAGAGATGGGTGGTGGCAAGGAGCGATGGTGTGAGTGTAATATTTACTGTTCACTTTTTATTGTTTATTTCACTTTTGTTTATCCATTTCACTTGCTTTGGCAATGTCAAAATATGTTTCCCATTCCGATAAAGCCCCTTGAATTGAATTGAATGGAATTGGTGTGACAGACGTATGTCAGGAGATAAATGGCAGCAGGTTATAATGCGCTGTGGTTAGAGAGAGCTGCCCTCTTCATCTGACTGGCTGGTGAAGCAGGAGAATCAACAAACACACCCTTTCATCTACAAAGTTAACTCCTTCTCATTCCTCATCCAGACCATGCATCTCTACCATTTAACGCAAATGGACGGCGATTTCAGACGTTTGAAAAGGTCCCCAGAACATCGATATACGTCTTCCATGGCGCTCACAAAACAAATAAAAATGATTGCCCAGCACTGGGCGCTCACAAAACACATGACAACTATTGCCCAGCACTGGGCGCGAACTCGTGACGCTCAGAGCAGGAGTGCGTTACTTAGACCACTGCACCTTGGCAGTTTACAATGCTCTAGCAAGTCACTAGAATACTTGATGATACTTGATGGTAATAACGTGTGTTTTTTTTTGTTTTTTTAAAGCTTTCCCCAAACTTAACCACTCAGAATTAATATATGAACTTAACCCTTTGAGTTGTTTCTGTTTAACCCTGTAACCACATGGAATGAACCCTGTAACCACATGGAATGAACCCTGTAACCACACGGAATGAACCCTGTAACCACAAGGAATGAACCCTGTAACTACAAGGAATGAACCCTGTAACCACATGGAATGAACCCTGTAACCACACGGAATGAACCCTGTAACCACAAGGAATGAACCCTGTAACTACAAGGAATGAACCATGTAACCACATGGAATGAACCCTGTAACCACAAGGAATGAACCCTGTAACCACATGGAATGAAACCTGTAACCACAAGGAATGTACCCTGTAACCACATGGAATGAACCCTGTAACCACAAGGAATGAACCATGTAGCCACACGGAATGAACCCTGTAATCACATGGAATGAACCCTGTAACCACAAGGAATGAACCCTGTAACTACAAGGAATGAACCATGTAACCACTTGGAATGAACCCTGTAACCACATGGAATGAACCCTGTAACCACAAGGAATGAACCCTGTAACCACAAGGAATGAACCATGTAACCACACGGAATGAACCCTGTAACCACAAGGAATGAACCCTGTAATCACAAGGAATGAACCCTGTAACCACAAGGAATGAACCATGTAACCACAAGGAATGAACCCTGTAACTACATGGAATGAACCCTGTAACCACAAGGAATGAACCCTGTAACCACACGGAATGAACCATGTAACCACACGGAATGAACCCTGTAACCACTTGGAATGAACCATGTAACTACAAGGAATGAACCATGTAACCATTTGGAATGAACCCTGTAACCACATGGAATGAACCCTGTAACCACATGGAATAAACCCTGTAACCACACGGAATGAACCCTGTAACCACACGGAATGAACCCTGTAACCACACGGAATGAACCATGTAACCACTTGGAATGAACCCTGTAACCACACGGAATGAACCCTGTAACCACTTGGAATGAACCATGTAACCACTTGGAATGAACCCTGTAACCACATGGAATGAACCCTGTAACCACACGGAATGAACCCTGTAACCACACGGAATGAACCCTGTAACCACACGGAATGAACCATGTAACCACTTGGAATGAACCGTGTAACCACTTGGAATGAACCCTGTAACCACACGGAATGAACCATGTAACCACATGGAATGAACCCTGTAATCAAAGCAATGAACCATGTAACCACTTGGAATGAACCCTGTAACCACACGGAATAAACCCTGTAACCACACGGAATGAACCATGTAACCACTTGGAATAAACCCTGTAACCACTTGGAATGAACCCTGTAACCACACGGAATAAACCCTGTAACCACACGGAATGAACCATGTAACCACTTGGAATGAACCCTGTAACCACACGGAATAAACCCTGTAACCACACGGAATGAACCATGTAACCACTTGGAATGAACCCTGTAACTACAAGGAATGAACCATGTAACCACTTGGAATGAACCTTGTAACCAAACGGAATAAACCCTGTAACCACTTGGAATGAACCCTGTAACCACACGGAATAAACCCTGTAACCACACAGAATGAACCCTGTAACCACACAGAATGAACCCTGTAACCACACGGAATAAACCCTTTAACCACACGGAATGAACCATGTAACCACTTGGAATGAACCCTGTAACTACAAGGAATGAACCATGTAACCACTTGAAATGAACCCTGTAACCAAACGGAATAAACCCTGTAACCACACGGAATGAACCCTGTAACCACACGGAAGGAACCATGTAACCACACAGAATGAATCCTGTAACCACACGGAATAAACCCTGTAACCACACGGAATGAACCATGTAACCACTTGGAATGAACCCTGTAACTACAAGGAATGAACCATGTAACCACTTGGAATGAACCCTGTAACCAAACGGAATAAACCCTGTAACCACTTGGAATGAACCCTGTAACCACACGGAATAAACCCTGTAACCACTTGGAATGAACCCTGTAACCACACGGAATAAACCCTGTAACCACACAGAATGAACCCTGTAACCACACGGAATAAACCCTTTAACCACACGGAATGAACCATGTAACCACTTGGAATGAACCCTGTAACCACACGGAATAAACCCTGTAACCACACGGAATGAACCATGTAACCACTTGGAATAAACCCTGTAACCACTTGGAATGAACCCTGTAACCACACGGAATAAACCCTGTAACCACACGGAATGAACCATGTAACCACTTGGAATGAACCCTGTAACCACACGGAATAAACCCTGTAACCACACGGAATGAACCATGTAACCACTTGGAATGAACCCTGTAACTACAAGGAATGAACCATGTAACCACTTGGAATGAACCATGTAACCACTTGGAATGAACCCTGTAACCAAACGGAATAAACCCTGTAACCACTTGGAATGAACCCTGTAACCACACAGAATAAACCCTGTAACCACACAGAATGAACCCTGTAACCACACAGAATGAACCCTGTAACCACACGGAATAAACCCTTTAACCACACGGAATGAACCATGTAACCACTTGGAATGAACCCTGTAACTACAAGGAATGAACCATGTAACCACTTGAAATGAACCCTGTAACCAAACGGAATAAACCCTGTAACCACACGGAATGAACCACACGGAATGAACCATGTAACCACACAGAATGAACCCTGTAACCACACAGAATGAACCCTGTAACCACACAGAATGAACCCTGTAACCACACAGAATGAACCCTGTAACCACACGGAATAAACCCTTTAACCACATGGAATGAACCATGTAACCACTTGGAATGAACCCTGTAACTACAAGGAATGAACCCTGTAACCACTTGAAATGAACCATGTAACCAAACGGAATAAACCCTGTAACCACACGGAATGAACCCTGTAACCACACAGAATGAACCCTGTATCCACACAGAATGAACCCTGTAACCACACAGAATGAACCCTGTAACCACACAGAATGAACCCTGTAACCACACAGAATGAACCCTGTAACCACACAGAATGAACCCTGTAACCAAAAGGAATGAACCTTGTAACCACACAGAATGAACCCTGTAACCAAAAGGAATGAACCATGCAACCACGCGGAATTAATGTGTCAAAAATAGATTAATCCACCATTTCACATTTTGAAGGGAAACTATTGTTGCAGCTCCTATGCTGATACGATTATGTTCAGTGATATTGTTTTGAACTAAATCCCACCAACTAGTATTTCTGTGCAGTCTCAGCATGTCTTCACTCGTAAACAGAGATACTACAATCACCTGAATCCTCAGTTTTCATTCTGTTGTTTAACCTCTTGAGCCTATGGGGGGTGCTATTTCGATCTTGGAAAAATTGGTCTCCAAATTAAACTGCCTCGTACTCAATTCTTGCTCGTACAATATGCATATTATTATTACTATTGGATAGAAAACAATCTCTAGTTTCTAAAACCGTTTGAATTATGTCTGTGGGTGAACCAGAACTCTTTCTGCAGCGAAATCCATGACAGGAACTGCGAAGGTCTGAAAACGAGGCTCTGTTCTCAGATCAGTTTAAAGCTCTGTATGTATCCTATGGGTCGACATGAACTGCACCCGCCTTCCCCTGGATGTCAGTAACCAATGAGAAGTGGAATGGAGTTTCTACGTAGTTCTCAGAGCTTATAAAAGGCCAAGGAACGAGGGGAGCTCTCTTTTCGACGTTCGTCATTGCGCAAAGAAAGACCTCAGGATGGCATTTTGAAACGCTCAGTTATCGACCTTAGATATATCCGTCTGTAATTTAATTCGATATAGGTGTTAGAAACATCATAACGAAGTTATTTTAAACCGAGTTATATCAGTTTATGCGAGTATATTGCTATTTTCGGAATTTCCTTAGTATTGCGTTTTGAGGATTTGGGCATGTTGTGGCCACATAGCTATTGTTAGCTGCTAATTCCGAAGTTGAAGACGACGTTTTACAACCAAGCAACGATTCTTTTGGACAAAGGACCACTTGCCCAAGATTCTGATGGAAGCTCGTCCAAAAGTAAGAGCTATTTATGATGTTATTCCGTATTTATGTGGAAAAATGTAAACGGATTTGTCCGCCATTATTGCGGCACTAGTCTGGCTGTAACGCACACTGTATGTCTAGTAACGTTAATTTTAAAAATCTAACTCAGCGGTTGCATTAATAACTAATGCATCTTTCATTTGATGTCCAACCTGTATTTTTTAGTCAAGTTTACGATTATTTATTGATTAGATTAGGTGCCTTTCCAAGATGGCGCCGGCCAGAATGCATGACCTGTTGCCACTGATCACATTGTATAACCACGATTTGTGCTGCTAAATATGCACATTTTCGAACAAAACCTATATGCATTGTGTAATATGATGTTACAGGACTGTCATCTGAAGAATTCTGAGAAGGTTAGTGAAAAATTTATTTATTTTGGTGGTGAATACGTTATCGCTATGTTTGGCTGGAATCAATGCTGTTGTCTGGTTTGCTATTGTGGTAAGCTAATATAACGATATATTGTGTTTTCGCTGTAAAACACTTAGAAAATCTGAAATATTGTCTGGATTCACAAGATCTGTGTCTTTCAATTGCTGTACGCTGTGTATTTTTAAGAAATGTTTTATGATGAGTAATTAGGTAATACACGTTGCTCTCTGTAGTTATTCTAGTCGCTTTGGGGAGATTTGTGATGGTGGCTGCAATGGTAAACTATGATTTATACCTGAACTATGCACATTTTTCTAACAAAACATATGCTATACAATAAATATGTTATCAGACTGTCATCTGATGAAGTTTTTCTTGGTTAGTGGCTATTTATATCTTTATTTGGTCGAATTGGTGATAGCTACTGATGGAGTGAAAAAATGGTGGAGTAAGAAAAATTGTGTCTTTTGCTAACGTGGTTAGCTAATAGATTTACATATTGTGTCTTCCCTGTAAAACATTTTAAAAATCAGAAATGGTGGCTGGATTCACAAGAAGTGTATCTTTCATCTGGTGTCTTGGACTTGTGATTTAATGATATTTAGATGCTAGTATTTACTTGTGATGCTATGCTAGGCTATGCTAGTCAGCTTTTTTACTGGTGGGGGTGCTCCCGGATCCGGGTTTGGGAGGAACTAGAAGTTAAAATTTATTCGGGATCGGTGTCCCTTCCACGGGATGGTTGAGCTAATGTAGGCTAATGTGATTAGCATGAGGTTGTAAGTAACAAGAAAATTTCCCAGGACATAAACATATCTGATATTGGCAGAAAGCTTAAATTATTGTTCATCTAACTGCCCTGTCCAGTCTACAGTAGCTATTACAGTGAAATAATACCATGCTATTGTTTGAGGAGAGTGCCCAATTTTGAACATGAAAAGTTATTAATAAACAAATGAGGCACATTTGGGCAGTCTTGATACAACATTTTTAACAGAAATGCAATGGTTCATTGGATCAGTCTAAAACGTTGCAGACACTGCTGCCATCTAATGGCCAAAATCTAAATTGCATCTGTGCTGGAATAATACATTATGGCCTTTATCTTGCATTTCAAAGATGATGGTACAAAAAATACAAAATAACTTTTTTTTTTCTTTGTGTTATCTTTTACCAGGTCTATTGTGTTATATTCTCCTACATTCCTTTCACATTTCCACAAACTTTAAAGTGTTTCCTTTCAAATGGTACCAAGAATATGCATATCCTTGCTTCAGGGCCTGAGCTACAGGCAGTTAGATTTAGGTATGTAATTTTAGGTGAAAATTTTAAAAAGGGGAGGATCCTTAATATGTTAAACAGTTTTTCTGTCTCAGTCATATTTTCTCCGTAACCCTGTGTTTACCTTATTCTACTACTATTCTATCCCTCTGGCTCCTCCTCCCCCTATCGCATCACAACCCCTAAACAAGATTGTTCCGTCAGACAAATAAGTAGGCTCATGCAATTACCACAGTACAACACAGCTACAAAACACCAGACAGAGCTGTGTGTGTGTGTGTGTGTGTGTGTGTGTGTGTGTGTGTGTGTGTGTGTGTGTGTGTGTGTGTGTGTGTGTGTGTGTGTGTGTGTGTGTGTGTGTGTGTGTGTGTGTGTGTGTGGGTGTGTGTGTGTGTGTGTGTAGTTTTGTAATTAGCAGAATTACAAACGCGCGCACAAACACACACACACCCCCCCTGCTCATCAAGAGGGAGTCAATTATTAATCATGCAGCCTGGTGTCTTTCATCTCTGTGTTAATTGCTGCGGTGGACTTCTCACAGGGACGACCGTGCCCCACGCAAGCCCCAACCTCTCACAATGTAGGGGCCCTAACTAGAGAATTGTTCCTGAGGTGTGTTCATGCCTGTTTACCTGTTTTTACATGTGCAGGGAACGAGGGAGAGAAAGACAGTGAATTACAATGAGAGAGAACTCAAAGAGGAACCTGAGGAAAGACAGACGGAGAGCTGATGACAGATATTATGGAGAAAGGATGGGTACTGTAGTGTGATATAGTAGCTGAGAGAAGTCTGGCAGTCACACAGACAAATCCCCAGATAAGCACATAGACATAGTGGCACAGGAGAGGGGATGGAGTTGACAGAGATATAGAGAGAAGGAGAGCGAGAGAGGTAAATAGTACCACATAAATTACTGCTCCGTAAGTAACTTTGGATAATGGAGTCTGCTAAATGACTGAAATGTAAATGTAGATTAGAAGAGAGACATGTAGACGCATTGTGGAGGATGGCTTTATCAGCCCTGACTGGCAGTAGAGGGGTGTAGCGGTGTAGCGGTGTAGCGGTGTAGCGGTCACCACTCTGTCTGACCCAGATATCTCCTATCACCCAGGAACCATAGGGATTTGGAATTCCTGTCGGGTCTGGATGCAGCCGAGCCTGGTAGAACCAGGCTGCTTCCACCAGGCTAGATGCAGCCACCCTGCACATCAGAAACATAGAACTAGGGTATATAAAATGTATATCGTTTTATGATCAGGAACCCATTTCCTTCCAGTTCCATCTAACCACCGTTTACTGCAATCAACCAATTTATACATCAATCAACTCATTAAAAAGGTAAGTAAATCAGACAATCAAACCAGCATATAAACAAGCACGCAATATTACAACCAATATCGTTTTTTGTCCCATTTTGGAGATGCATTGTCCAATGATGAATAACATTAAGAAACTGGATAAAATGTGAGGAAAGAAAAGCAGTAGAAGAATGAACAAAGATTGTTCCGGACTGAAGAGAGAGGGAGAAAAATGCAAAATGATTGGAAGAGGAGGCTGTGTAGACAGAATGAGGAAATGGGAGATAAAGGGAAAAGGAAGGGAAGAGAAAAGAGAAGATGTAGGAGGTAGAGAGGAGACCAACAATAAGAATCCATCATGTGTTTCTGGACAGGCACTTTAGACCTGAAACAGCCCATTCTGACTGGCCCTTCCAGCCTACACACACACACACACACACACACACACACACACACACACACACACACACACACACACACACACACACACACACACACACACTGAGTCGCTGCAGCATGCATCACAGGGCAGGAAACAGCACATGATAAATTCTGAACACAATACATTTTGTCCAAAAGATTTAACATCTAATTCAGACCTGACAGCTCCTTCCATCTCAGACCCAATCCCGCACCATTGATCTCTCCACGCCACATACACGGCCTTGGACCACACACACACACGCACACGCACACACACACACATGCACACGCACACCATACATCATAAGAAAGTCAGGCCAGAGCAGGGGAAGTGTCTGGTATATAGGATATAGGTGTTTCATGTTCAAATGACAGGAACGTAACGGAATTATCTTATTATGAGATTGAATACAATCTCAATATGATTTTAAATGTGTGTCTAACATTTTATTAGACTATTCACACCCACTATAACACTATATTATTTACACACTCACCCTCTCTCTCTCTCTCTCTCGCTCGCTTGCTCTCTCTCTATCTTTCTCTCTGTCTCTCTCTTTCTCTCCCTCCCCTTCCCTCCTCCCCTCTCACTCTCTCTACATCTCCATCCCCCTGAGAGTCGAGCAATGTGTTCTCCTGTGGGACTGTTGTCTAGAGAGATGCTAGCAGTAATCAATGTGTTCTCCTGTGGGACTGTTGTCTAGAGAGATGCTAGCAGTAATCAATGTGTTCTCCTGTGGGACTGTTGTCTAGAGAGATCCTAGCAGTAATCAATGTGTTCTCCTGTGGGACTGTTGTCTAGAGAGATGCTAGCAGTAATCAATGTGTTCTCCTGTGGGACTGTTGTCTAGAGAGATGCTAGCAGTAATCAATGTGTTCTCCTGTGGGACTGTTGTCTAGAGAGATGCTAGCAGTAATCAGTGTGTTCTCCTGTGGGACTGTTGTCTAGAGAGATGCTAGCAGTAATCAGTGTGTTCTCCTGTGGGACTGTTGTCTAGAGAGATGCTAGCAGTAATCAATGTGTTCTCCTGTGGGACTGTTGTCTAGAGAGATGCTAGCAGTAATCAGTGTGTTCTCCTGTGGGACTGTTGTCTAGAGAGATGCTAGCAGTAATCAATGTGTTCTCCTGTGGGACTGTTGTCTAGAGAGATCCTAGCAGTAATCAATGTGTTCTCCTGTGGGACTGTTGTCTAGAGAGATCCTAGCAGTAATCAATGTGTTCTCCTGTGGGACTGTTGTCTAGAGAGATGCTAGCAGTAATCAGTGTGTTCTCCTGTGGGACTGTTGTCTAGAGAGATGCTAGCAGTAATCAGTGTGTTCTCCTGTGGGACTGTTGTCTAGAGAGATGCTAGCAGTAATCAGTGTGTTCTCCTGTGGGACTGTTGTCTAGAGAGATGCTAGCAGTAATCAGTGTGTTCTCCTGTGGGACTGTTGTCTAGAGAGATGCTAGCAGTAATCAGTGTGTTCTCCTGTGGGACTGTTGTCTAGAGAGATGCTAGCAGTAATCAGTGTGTTCTCCTGTGGGACTGTTGTCTAGAGAGATCCTAGCAGTAATCAATGTGTTCTCCTGTGGGACTGTTGTCTAGAGAGATCCTAGCAGTAATCAATGTGTTCTCCTGTGGGACTGTTGTCTAGAGAGATGCTAGCAGTAATCAGTGTGTTCTCCTGTGGGACTGTTGTCTAGAGAGATGCTAGCAGTAATCAGTGTGTTCTCCTGTGGGACTGTTGTCTAGAGAGATGCTAGCAGTAATCAGTGTGTTCTCCTGTGGGACTGTTGTCTAGAGAGATGCTAGCAGTAATCAGTGTGTTCTCCTGTGGGACTGTTGTCTAGAGAGATGCTAGCAGTAATCAGTGTGTTCTCCTGTGGGACTGTTGTCTAGAGAGATGCTAGCAGTAATCAGTGTGTTCTCCTGTGGGACTATTGTCTCGAGAGATGCTAGCAGTAATCAATGCTCTGTGTGTCTGTGCTTGTATTGACATATGTTTCACAAGTGTTTGCCGCTTTGTTGATAGGTCAATAAGTGTATAGGTGTGAGAGTATATTGAATCTATTTGCTGATGCTTAGTAGCATTTAAAGATATAGCATACACACACGCATGCTCGCACACGCACAAGGACATGCACACACACACATACACACACGTAGGATTGACAGTAAAGTATACAAGCTGCCCAGAGACTCCAGTGACTGATGTCTGTTTACTGTAGTAGTTCATGTCCTTGGTGTGATGAGCGAAAAACACAAACTTTACTCTCAGATAACATATAAGAGAGAGAGAGAGAGAGAAAGTGGAGAGAGAGAAAGTGAGAGAGAGAGAGAGAGAGAGAGAGAGAGAGAGAAAGAGAGAGAGAGAAAGAGACATTCTACTGAACCTTCTGTTAGAGGTAGCCTCGGCAGGATAGTGTTATTTACACTCCCACACAGAAACACACACACACACAAACACGCACAAATACATGGCTCTGTTCGAATCTGTGCTTCTTCAAGCTAATGGATTGCAATTCCTTAGATTATGGCCTGGCAGCACTCCCGACATACAGCCTAAATTGGAGGATTTTCCTCGGACAAAGAGAGAGAGGGAAGGAGGGAAAGAGCGAGAGAGAGAGGGAGAGAGAGGGGTAGAGAGAAATGGAGAGAGAGAGAGAGACAGAGAGAGAGAGAGAGAGAAAGGGAGAGAAAAAATAATAAGTTCTTTCATGTTCTTTCACTGTGGATTCAGAACAGTAGCCAAGTGCATGTTTCTGTACAGATGTGGGATCTTAATTTGAGCCAGATTGCTACAGCAGGAAAATAATCTTGCAGAAACAGGAAATGTGAATTATTCTGTGGATTATAATTAATGGACATTCTTGTACGGCAAGTCAAGTCTGAAAATGCTTTGCAGGAAAATTCACAGCAGCAAAAGAGTGAGCAAATGAAGTTCCTACATCTGTAACACAGAAGGTCAAGTTGAGAGCAAGGTCTGGGTTATGTCCAGTGTGCTGTAACTAAACACACACAGATATAGAGGTACACAGAGACTTTCACTTACACACACACACACACACACACACGCACACACCGTACCCAGCTCCACAAGGGGGCAAAGGGGGGTTTAGCACCCTCAGTTGAAACTTGTGCCATGCAATGCAGCTGAAATAGCATAGCTTGTTAATTATTTTCTTGCTTATTGTGCAGTGGTGGATAAAAATACCTGTATGCCTAAGGATTAGTAGCTAGCTATGTAGCCGATCTGTGTATGGACCCTAAAACGTTTGGTATAAATATTAGTTCAGAACATTGGTTTTAATTGCTTCCACCAGTTAATCATTAATCCCCAAGAAATTGCAGAAAATGACTGCTACACACATGACTGCTACATCAATATTATAATGTCAATATTTAGCTAGCTAGCTACGAACCTAGCAATGAACCTCAGCTATCAAAGCCGGTTGTATCTACTTCAATGAATGCCATCAATGAAGCCTATGGATTGAGTAGAATATAATATAACTTTATTGTGCTAAGAATACAAGTTGTGTATACATGTTTTTTTTATTTTTTTTATTTCACCTTTATTTAACCAGGTAGGCTAGTTGAGAACAAGTTCTCATTTGCAACTGCGACCTGGCCAAGATAAAGCATAGCAGTGTGAACAGACAACAACACAGAGTTACACATGGAGTAAACAATAAACAAGTCAATAACATGGTAGAAAAAAAGAGAATCTATGTACAATGTGTGCAAAAGGCATGAGGAGGTAGGCAATAAATCGAATAATTACAATTTAGCAGATTAACACTGGAGTGATAAATCATCAGATGATCATGTGCAAGTAGAGATACTGGTGTGCAAAAGAGCAGAAAAGTAAATACATAAAAGCAGTATGGGGGGTGAGGTAGGTAAATTGGGTGGGCTATATACCGATGAACTATGTACAGCTGCAGCGATCGGTTAGCTGCTCGGATAGCAGATGTTTAAAGTTGTTGAGGGAGATAAAAGTCTCCAACTTCAGAGATTTTTGCAATTCGTTCCAGTCGCAGGCAGCAGAGAACTGGAAGGAAAGGCGTCCAAATGAGGTTTTGGCTTTAGGGATGATCAGTGAGATACACCTGCTGGAGCGCGTGCTACGGGTGGGTGTAGCCATCGTGACCAGTGAACTGAGATAAGGCGGCACTTTACCTAGCATAGCCTTGTAGATGACCTGGAGCCAGTGGGTCTGACGACGAACATGTAGCGAGGGCCAGCCGACTAGGGCATACAGGTCGCAGTGGTGGGTCGTATAAGGTGCTTTAGTATCAAAACGGATGGCACTGTGATAAACTGCATCCAGTTTGCTGAGTAGAGTATTGGAAGCTATTTTGTAGATGACATCGCCAAAGTCGAGGATCGGTAGGATAGTCAGTTTTACTAGGGTAAGTTTGGCGGCGTGAGTGAAGGAGGCTTTGTTGCGAAATAGAAAGCCGACTCTAGATTTGATTTTGGATTGGAGATGTTTGATATGAGTCTGGAAGGAGAGTTTGCAGTCTAGCCAGACACCTAGGTACTTATAGATGTCCACATATTCTAGGTCGGAACCGTCCAGGGTGGTGATGCTAGTCGGGCGTGCGGGTGCAGGCAGCGAACGGTTGAAAAGCATGCATTTGGTTTTACTAGCGTTTAAGAGCAGTTGGAGGCCACGGAAGGAGTAAAAGCATATGGCATTGAAGCTCGTTTGGAGGTTAGATAGCACAGTGTCCAAGGAAGGGCCAGAAGTATACAGAATGGTGTCGTCTGCGTAGAGGTGGATCAGGGAATCGCCCGCAGCAAGAGCAACATCATTGATATATACAGAGAAAAGAGTCGGCCCGAGAATTGAACCCTGTGGTACCCCCATAGAGACTGCCAGAGGACCGGACAACATGCCCTCCGATTTGACACACTGAACTCTGTCTGCAAAGTAGTTGGTGAACCAGGGAAGGCAGTCATTAGAAAAACCGAGGCTACTGAGTCTGCCGATAAGAATATGGTGATTGACAGAGTCGAAAGCCTTGGCCAGGTCGATGAAGACGGCTGCACAGTAATGTCTTTTATCGATGGCGGTTATGATATCGTTTAGTACCTTGAGCGTGGCTGAGTTGCACCCGTGACCGGCTCGGAAACCGGATTGCACAGCGGAGAAGGTACGGTGGGATTCGAGATGGTCAGTGATCTGTTTGTTGACTTGGCTTTCGAAGACCTTAGATAGGCAGGGCAGGATGGATATAGGTCTGTAACAGTTTGGGTCCAGGGTGTCTCCCCCTTTGAAGAGGGGGATGACCCCGGCAGCTTTCCAATCCTTGGGGATCTCAGATGATACGAAGGAGAGGTTGAACAGGCTGGTAATAGGGGGTGCGACAATGGCGGCGGACAGTTTCAGAAATAGGGGGTCCAGATTGTCAAGCCCAGCTGATTTGTATGGGTCCAGGTTTTCCAGCTCTTTCAGAACATCTGCTATCTGGATATGGGTAAAGGGGAAGCTGGGGAGGCTTGGGCGAGTAGCAGCGGGGGGGGCGGGGCTGTTGGCCAAGGTTGGAGTCGCCAGGAGGAAGGCATGGCCAGCCATTGAGAAATGCTTGTTGAAGTTTTCGATTATCACGGATTTATCGGTGGTGACCGTGTTACCTAGCCTCGGTGCAGTGGGCAGCTGGGAGGAGGTGCTCTTGTTCTCCATGGACTTTACAGTATCCCAGAACATTTTGGAGTTAGAGCTACAGGATGCAAATTTCTGCTTGAAAAAGCTGGCCTTTGCTTTCCTGACTGACTGCGTGTATTGGTTCCTGCCTTCCCTGAACAGTTGCATATCGCGGGGGCTCTTCGATGCTATTGCAGTTCGCCACAGGATGTTTTTGTGCTGGTCGAGGGCAGTCAGGTCTGGAGTGAACCAAGGGCTATATCTGTTCTTAGTTCTGCATTTTTTGAACGGAGCATGCTTGTCTAATATGGTGAGGAAGTAACTTTTAAAGAATGACCAGGCATCCTCAACTGACGGGATGAGGTCAATATCCTTCCAGGGTACCCGGGCCAGGTCGATTAGAAAGGCCTGCTCGCAGAAGTGTTTTAGGGAGCGTTTGACAGTGATGAGGGGTGGTCGTTTGACCGCGGACCCGTAGCGGATACAGGCAATGAGGCAGTGATCGCTGAGATCTTGATTGAAGACAGCAGAGGTGTATTTGGAGGGCAAGTTGGTCAGGATAATGTCTATTAGGGTGCCCATGTTTACGGATTTAGGGTTGTACCTGGTGGGTTCCTTGATGATTTGTGTGAGATTGAGGGCATCAAGCTTAGATTGTAGGACTGCCGGGGTGTTAAACATATCCCAGTTTAGGTCACCTAACAGAACAAACTCTGAAGCTAGATGGGGAGCGATCAATTCACAGATGGTGTCCAGGGCACAGCTGGGAGCTGAGGGGGGTCGGTAGCAGGCGGCAACAGTGAGAGACTTATTTCTGGAGAGATTCATTTTTAAAATTAGAAGTTCGAACTGTTTGGGCATAGACCTGGAAAGTATGACAGAACTTTCTGTCATAGTAGATTGCAACTCCTCCCCCTTCGGCAGTTCTATCTTGACGGAAAGTGTTATAGTTGGGTATGGAAATCTCAGAATTTTTGGTGGCCTTCCTAAGCCAGGATTCAGACACGGCAAGGACATCAGGGTTGGCAGAGTGTGCTAAAGCGGTGAGTAAGACAAACTTAGGGAGGAGGCTTCTGATGTTGACATGCATGAGGCCAAGGCTTTTTCGATCACAGAAGTCAACAAATGAGGGTGCCTGGGGACATGCAGGGCCTGGGTTTACCTCCACATCACCCGAGGAACAGAGGAGTAGTAGGATGAGGGTGCGGCTAAAGGCTATCAAAACTGGTCGCCTAGAGCGTTGGGGACAAGGAATAAAAGGAGCAGATTTATGGGCGTGGTAGAATAGATTCTGGGCATAATGTGCAGACAGGGGTATGGTGGGGCATGGGTACAGCGGAGGCAAGCCCAGGCACTGGGTGATGATAAGAGAGGTTGTATCTCTGGACATGCTGGTCTCAATGGGTGAGGTCACCGCATGTGTGGGAGGTGGGACAAAGGAGGTATCAGAGGTACGGAGAGTGGAACTACGGGGTCCATTGCAAACCAAAACAATGATAACTAGCCTGAACAACAGTATACAAGGCATATTGATATTTGAGAGAGACATACAGTAAGGCATAAAGTGATTGCAGGTCTTGATTGGGAGAGCTAGCTAAAACAACAGGTGAGATAACAGCAGCTAGTCAGCTAACACAGCAACAGCAGGTAAAAATGGCGACGACTAGGCAGAGAGGGTCGGATTAACTACACACAGAGCCTGAGTTATGTAGTTATTACCAAGCATGAGATCCCACATTGTAGCGTGTACGTTGAATATATTCACTGATCATGTACTTTACATTGGCAAATAAAGGTGCAGTTCAGGTATGAATGTCCATGAGACATTCTTTTTCAGTCATATCTAATACCAGGAGTATCAAATTCCAGTCTTTGAATGATGCTGTGTCTGCATGTATGTATTACAATTGTACACGTCAACAGTGTTTACCAATCTTGGTCCTGGGACAGCAATGGTTACACATTGTAACTATGCAATAGACTACAAACATGATTTAACTAGTTAAAGGCTGATTTGTAATTCATACGGTATATACATAACCAGAATTTAAAAAGCAGTATACTACACTTCCTATGCATAATGTAAATACTCTAAAACAGGTTCATCTCTATATCTAATTTTCCTTCATCTGCACTGATCTGGGGACACTGAATAGGTGTAGTATTTCATCAAATGACAGATTTAATTTCAACCAGTAGATAATGTGAACCAATTCCAGTAGAGAATGAGAAAGCTTTATTGAAATAAGTTCATTATCCAAGTGTTATAAATACATAATACATGCATTATACATATTATAATTGTAATATTATATTATCAATACAAGTTCAATCTATACTTCAATGCACATCTGGTGTGCATTATGAAAACAGAGGATGAAAGAGGAGATGGGGAGAGAGGTGTGAGAAAGAGTGTCAAAGACAGAAAGGGAAAGCAATAAGAACAGCGGAGTAGGGATACAGCATATGATTAATGAATTACAGTGCTACTAAACTTCAAATTCTCTCAGGTCATCATCATTACATAATTGTGTCTCTAGAGGTGTCTCCTAACCAGCCTTGGGCCCCCAGTTGGCCCGAGGGTTAGCTTAGAGCAAGTGAGGTGGCGATGACGGGACTGGGGTTTGGCATCCTCTCTCACATCAAAACATACCTGCAGATGAGAGACAGATAGAGAGAGAGAGAATGATTAAGCATTGTGTTTTTTTCTTTTAGCCCTGTCAGTCATCATAATCATCAGGAGGTGAAATGCAAAACTGACCTTGGATCATAAACTCTGGGACTACGACATCTCTATCTTTATTTCAATGTAAAGCATCTATTTAATAATACTTCCTGTTGTCCCAACCAAGTGACCTATCACCTCTGATCATGCTGTGCCCTCTGTGTCAGGAGGTTCAGAAGCGGGAGGGGTTCACCGACACAGCTGATATAACCTAGAGGATTTAGGGAGAAGGCGGGTGAGGGGAGAAGTGAAGGAGAGAGACTGTTATTGTGTAAATAAAGAAGTTAAAGAGACAGTGTTCAACAGGAATCTGTGTTTGTGGCCTCACCTGGTGTCCACACTGAGTGGCTGCAGAGTAGTTTATACTTAAAAACATGCATAGACACACGAGGACAAACAATACAGCGTACTTACATAAATAGAAATAATGGAGGGTCTTACTATTCTCCATGGTTGGTCCTCTTGCCTGTTCATTGAAGGTGGAAGGATCCTCAGTTATACACCTGAACCTGCTTACTGCACAACACAATACATCAATCAGATGTATACACAAGTGTGTAGGAGTGTATTATAGGTTGTCTAAATGTTCTACATGTTTTCAATATGGGTGACTCTTAAAAGAGAGTTTTGCCTCCATTTCTGCATTGTTGCCCTCCATCCTTGCAATATAATGCTGAGCAGAAGACCTCTCCTCTGGCACACGGCGGAGAGCTGCAGGTCCCCTCCTGGTCCTCGTGTCCATCGTCATTAAGTTATGCAGGACACAGGTAGCCTTCACACACTCCTGAATTCCCCCACAAGGCAGTCCCAGATGGCCCTGGTCACCCAACCATGCAGTGCCGTACACACGAACTGTAGGCAATCGTTGTGAAGGAATTTCCAGTTGCAAGGTATCTGTAGGAATATAGAAGATAATGTCATTATTAGAATGTTACATCACCAGATTGTTGTGGATTACTAAAGTATAATATCTCTTATACAGTGGAAGCTGCTGAGAGGAGGACGGCTCATTATAATGGCTGAAAGGAGTCAATGGAACGGTATCAATCATATGGAAACCACATCTTTGATGTGTTTGATACCATTCCATTGACTCCATTCCAGCCATTATTATGAACCGTTCACCGCTCAACAGCCTCCACTGCTCTTATAACAAATCATAATAACTTTGGCTAGATAGATGCATGTGCACACACATGTGCATGTGTAGCATGTGACAATAGCAGAATTATATCAAGGATAGCGTTAAAAATGAATACATAAATACTACTTGAAGCGTGATGATGAGTTGATCATTTCAATCAGCTGTGTCATGCTTAGGCAAAAACATATATGTGCAACCCTTTGAGTCCCCAGGACCAGGACTGAGAACCACTGCTCTTCATTGACACCTCTTCTTCTGCAAACAGGCTTTCACAGCTCTCTGTATCTCAGGATAGAAAACATCACAAGAAACAGACTTCATTGGACTCAAATGAGACAGCACTGAATATTATGTTACTGTTATCTCTGTCCTCACTTCTAGGGACTGGAACTACACAACAGTACCTGTTCTATCCAAAAAATCCTACTCTCTCCCTTGTTTGACAGTTGGAGCTGCTATCCTTTCACCATCTTCCATGGATGTTAGCTAGCTACCCACAATTGCATTTGGAGATTGTATTTTACAATGATAAATACATCAAGACTGTTTGTTAATATGAAGTTACTGGTGATATTTAATTAATTTAGCTAGTTAGCTATACAGTATGTCAAGTCGGCTAGATAGCTAGCTAGCTATGTTAGCAGCTCACTTGAGTAAGCCTGCACTGTAACTAGTTAGCTAATAATAAAACATTTTTTTTACATTTTAAAAATCTATTTCCTTCCTTGAAAACGTTCTCCCAGCCATGTGGACGATTGGAAGCAGGGAAGCAAAGTTTGTTTGTCACCAGAGCATTTACTATTTACCTGTGAATACATTTCATGAAATGGAGAATGGATTAAACTATTTACCCATTTAATAACCAGACCTTCATACAAACGTGCTATGCTGAATTCTTGATGCACAACCAAAATGCTGCTATATTCTGCCATATGCTGCCAGCACTCCCATAAGCGAGCCAGAATAATGGCTCCACGGCCCCCTCCACCTTTGACTGTTCCTGATGATCTAGGAACAGAGGAGCCAGCCCAGGTTAGCCTAGTTACAGGTTTTCTGACCAAAAACGCTCATTTAATTGTTACTAGTTCATAGGAAGAGGGTGGCTGGTATACTCAGTTACTGCAGATGCAGCATTTTCTTTCCCATGTCGAAAGTTACAGTTGAAGTTGGAAGTTTACATAACCCTTAGTCAAATACATTTAAACTCAGATTATCAACATTCCTGACATTTAATCCTAGTAAAAATTCCCTGTCACGTCAGTTAGGATCACCACTTTATTTTAAGAATGTGAAATGTCAGAATAATAGTAGAGAGAATGTATTATTTCAGCTTAAATTTTTTTCATCACATTTCCGGTTTGCATACACTCAATTAATATTTAGTAGCATTGCCTTTAAATTGTTTACCTTGGGCCAAGCGTTTCGAGTAGCCTTCCACAAGCTTCCCACAATAAGTTGGGTGATTTGGCACATTCCTCTTGACAGAGCTGGTGTAACTGAGTCAGGTTTGTAGGCCTCCTTGCTAGCACACACTTTTTCAGTTCTGCCCACAAATTTTCTATGGGATTGAGGTCAGGGCTTTGTGATGGCCACTCCAATACCTTGACTTTGTTGTCCTTAAGCCACAACGTTGGAAGTATGCTTGAGGTCATTGTCCATTTGGAAGACCCACTTGCGACCAAGCTTTAACTTCCTGACTGATGTCTTGAGATGTTGCTTCAATATATCCACATAATTTTCCTGCCTCATGATGCAACCTATTTTATGAAGTGCACCAGTCCCTCCTGCAGCAAAGCACACCCACAACATGATGCTGCCACCCCCGTGCTTCAAGGTTGGGATAGTGCTCTTCGGCGTGCAAGCCTCCCCCTTTTTCCTCCAAACATAACAATGGTCATTATGGCCAAACAGTTCTATTTTTGTTTCATCAGACCAGAGGACATTTCTCAAAAAAGTACGATCTATGTCCCCATGTGCAGTTGCAAACCGTAGTTTGGCTTTTTTTGTGGCGGTTTTGGAGCAGTGGCTTCTTCCTTGCTGAGCGGCCATTCAGGTTATGTCGATATAGGACTCATTTTACTGTGGATATAGATACTTTTGTACCTATTATTCCAGCATCTTCACAAGGTCCTTTGCTGTTGTTCTGGGATTGATTTGCACTTTTCACACCAAAGTACGTTCATCTCTAGGAGACAGAACGCGTCTCCTTCCTAAGCGGTTTGACAGCTGCGTGGTCCCATGGTGTTTATACTTGCGTACTATTGTTTGTACAGATGGACGTCGTACCTTCAAGCATTTGGAACTTGCTCCCAAGGATTTAGTGAGGTCTTGGCTGATTTCTATTGATTTTCCCATGATGTCAAGCAAAGAGGCACTGAGTTTGAAGGAAGGCCTTGAAATACATCCACAGGTACACCTCCAAATGACTCAAATTATGTCAGTTAGCCTATCAGAAGCTTCTAAAGCCATGACATCCTTTTCAGGATTTTTCCAAGCTGTTTAAAGGCACAGGCAACTTAGTGTATGTAAACTTCTGACCCACTGGAATTGTGATACAGTGAATTATAAGTGAAATAATCTGTCTAATTGTTGGAAAAATTAGAAAGTTGCCAAAACTATAGTCTGTTAACAATAAATTTGTGGAGTGGTTGAAAAACGAGTTTTATTGACTCCAACCTAAGTGTATGTAAACTTCCGATTTCAACTGGATGTGTCCGCAATTGTGGACAATATTGAGTTCCTTGTTTTAAACCAGCAACAACTCATGGCGACGTTGGATGCAATAGAGTCAACAGGGGAGGGGGACAGTGGACTTGTTCTGTTTACGATGGAATATACTCTCTGAAAATACAAGGAGCTTGCCAAGGTGTTTAGCATCATACCCCACAATGCCACATACACATCACACAATGTTCAACATACAATCATAGGACTCTTGTGTGAGATTGTCACTGCTTAAGCTACATGGGAAAACTTTGACCAACGTTAGCACAGAAGAAGCATGCTACACCTGAGAAAATCTCAACTAATCCAACTCGCGTTTGATTGGGATCTTACAAGAAGATTTCAGGGAGAATGGAATGATCCATCGATTACTCAGGAAGTGCCACAGAGAATCAAGGAGGCTGCAAATGTTCTGAAAATGTAAGAAACAATTTAGCTAGTTAGTTTTTATAAAAATATTGCCTTAGTGTGGAGGGTGCTGTCCATGCTACTGATAGAGCGCAGCAGCTATTTTGCACCAATCTGTTACTTCTTGGTCAAAAACATTTGAACTTGAATGTTTATTGTGGTACTGTATAGTGTGATACAGTAAGCAGAAATCAATATATTTCCAATGCAAGAACCCAAATGACATGGAAATAGATGCATTCTATTATGGTTTCTTGGTAACCTGTTGGTTTTTGTGGTTGTAAATGGAACTGTACCTATTGGGAACATGTTCATGGTAAGCCGGCCTTGCATAATTTATTACACTGGTCGAATTTGCGTCACAGAAGTGTATTGTGCCATACCACAACCTGTTGCTTATCTCATTAGAGGCATGATTTCCATGTTTGAAGCGGGCCTGTAGGCCTATTTATTTGTCAAGACAGCTGTGCATGGCTGTGTCTCACTGTATTAGTCTGTAGGCTATGTTTTGGTTATTTTGATCTTCATTCGCCTTTTGTTTACTGTGTTTGTTTACTGTTAATGTAACGAGCCTACATATAGATTGTGTCATGCATTTATCGATCTGATATTTTGTTTACTAGGCCGACTACTGGATGTTGCTGTTTGATTCTGTTCGCATTCATTCGTTCGCAAACGCAGTTGTGCCGGTATTCTAAGCCAAACGGCTATTCAGTATTTTTATTTGCATGCATGAATAACTAGGCTACTACTTTCAGCATTTAGTTTGCATAATTTTGGTAAAACCGCTGTGTGTACTGCTGCATATACATAGGCTGTTTGTGAAAGGTGAATTACCCTATATATCTTGTAGCCTATATTAATTACCAAAATGACCTTGCTTTAGTGTGTAGGGTGTTGTCCATTGTGCTGGAACAGTGCAGTGAAGATAGGTTGGGGTGAAATCTGTAGCCTGACTGTCACTTCAAAAGCATTTAATTACTCAGCAAAAAACTCTGCCAATAGCACTGCTGGGTGATCTGAAAAGTCACAGTCAATCAATCAATAATATACTAATACTCTTAGCAAAAATCTTTATCTTTATCTGTAGAAATTATGAGTCAGAAGGTTCAGAACTTTTGTGAAACAACAATGCACAGTTGAAAAATACATGGCAAATAGAAATCAAATCAAAACTGGATGGTGTTCAGAGATAGATGGGAGGGGTTGAGGGGAGCTGAGGGGTGGGACTAAAAACAACAAAAATAATAGGATAACTAATGTAAAATATACCGCGTCCGTAAAATGTATAACAGGTTCAGAACTTGTATTTTTCTACACTGTAGAATAAAAGAGAAGACATCAAAACTATGACACATATGGAATCATGTAGTAACCAAAAAAGTGTTAATCTACCCAGATTTAAAAAATGCTTTACAGCGAAAACACAACATATGATTATGTTAGATCACCACCAAGTTCAAAAAACACACAGCCATTTTCCCAGCCAAAGATAGGAGTCACAAAAACAGAAATAGAGATAAAATTAATCACTAACCTTTGATGATCTTCATCAGATGACACTCATAGGACATCATGTTACACAATACATGTATTTTTTGTTCGATAATGTGCATATTTATATCCAAAGATCTTAGTTTACTTTGGCGCCATGTTCAGAAATGCCTCCAAAATATCCGGAGAAATTGCAGAGGGCCCCATCTAATAACAGAAATACTCATCACACACTTTGATGAAAGATACATGTTTTACATATAATTAAAGATACACTTGTTCTTAATGCAACCGCTGTGTCAGATTTTTTTTTAAACTTCAGAGTGTTTTCTATCCAATAGTAATAATAATATGCATATATTAGCATCTGGGACAGAGTAGGAGGCAGTTCACTATGGGCACGCAATTCATCCAAAGTGAAAATGCTGCCCCCTATCCCTAAAAAGTTAAACAAATCTAAATATATTTTATATTTGAAATTCTTCAAAGTAGCCACCCTTTGACTTGACGACAGCTTTGCACATTTTACATTGTAGAAAATAGTAAAAATAAAGAAAAACTCTTGAATGAGTAGGTGAGCCCAAAATTTTGACTGGTACTGTATGCATGTGGACACCTTTACTTAACCATTAGGAATGCATGCTTAACCTTAACGTTTGAGATGTTTTTGTGTAAACCCTATCCCAAACCTTAACTCTAAACTTGGAGTGTAGACCAGGTGCAGATGCAGCAGGAGGAGCAACCCATTGTGTCCAAAACACTTCGAAATTTGACGTTTGGAGAAACTTCGAAATTTGACATTTGGAGAAACATGGAAAAATCTGAAGTCAAATTGTCAAACCGTGAGATGTGGTTGCAATCCCAGTTCTAACCACTCGTTTTGTAATTTTAGTTTTTCCGCTAATTAATTTGTTTTACCTTTATTTAACTAGACAAGTCAGTTAAGAACAAATTCTTATTTGCAATGACAGCCCACCCCGGCCAAACCTGGACAACGCTGGGCCAAATGTGCGCCACTCTATGGGACTCCCAATCACGGCCGGATGTGATACAGCCTTGATTATAACCCTAACCTGAACAAGGATTGGACCCTTTTTTTCAAATTTTCGCCTAAAATGACATACCCACATCTAACTGCCTGTAGCTCAGGAACTGAAGCAAACATATGCATATTCTTGATAGAATTTGAAAGGAAACACTTTGAAGTTAGTGGAAATGTGAAATTAATGTAGGACAATATAACACATTAGAGCTGGTAAAAGATAATACAAACAAAAAAATATGCTTTTTAAAATTATTTTTCATCTTTGAAATTCAAGAGAAAGGCAATACATTAAGATAGGATCCTAGGTGTAATTTAGATTTTGTCCACGAGATGGCAGAAGTGTGGGTGCAACGTTTCAGAATGATCCAGTGAAGAATTACCTCACTACATAATATTTTGCATCAGGTCTGCCAGGAGATTGCACAAATGTGCCGAATTGGTCAATTTATACATTTTCAAGTACATAACTGTAGAGAACTTACAAAAATCTTATGGCAATAAAACATTTAAGTTTACACACTCCCAGGAATGTCATACATGATGGATCATTAGCTTCCCTACAGAAAAGACGCTAACCTTCACACATCTAGATGGCCGGGTGGGGTGGGTGTGGAGCCAGAGACAGCAGTGGGGTCAAACTGTAGAACCCAGTTCCATTTTTTCAAACAAAACGACACTACATTTTATCTCTGGGACCCTCAGGAGGACAAATCAGAGCAAGATTACTGAATGTAAGTACATTGTTTACCTTCAGAGGTGAATGTGTCAAACCAGTTGAAATGATAAAAGTGTTTTGTTGTTGTGCACTATCCTCAAATAACAGATTGGTATTTTTTCTGTCATAGCTACTGTAAATTGGACAATGCAGTTAGATAAACAAGAAATTTAAGCTTTCTGCCCATATAAGACATGTCCCGGAAAGTTGGCTGTTGTTTTTTAGTTTATTTTTTAGTCACATCATCGCATATTGAGCAACAACCGTCCTGTTTTAGGGACACCGATCCCGTAGACGTTATTAAAGCTAACGTTAAGTAGTTTGACTGACAGCTAATAGACGGCAACACACTTTGTAATTAAAACGGCAACACACCCCATCATCTACTGACGGCACCACATTCCGTAATGAAAAGGGCAACACATTCCATAATATTAATGGCAACAAACTCCGTCATCTCTGTTGCCTGCAGTTACTGTCTCAATTTGCCTTAGAGATTGCGTTGAATAAATAGCAGAACTCTTGAGACTATGCCTGTGTCACTAAGGCCTGTGTCACTAAGGTAGGCCACGATACTACCAATACAATTTTAGAAGATGACTGGCAGAAGGAATATGAAAACGTTGGGACTCCCTCTTTACGTCTCTGATCTCTCTGTAGCTATCCTCTCTCTGTCCTCGTATCCTTGCTTCTCTCGTGTGAGACAGTCCCATATTTTGCCGTCAGTGCAATTTAAACCAACCACAGGATACATAGACAATAAGAAAATGCAAACACACACACACACACACACACACACACACACACACACACACACACACACACACCCACACACACACACACACACACACACACACACACACACACACACACACACACACCACAAGTCTAGGGGGTACATGTTAGAACACATTACTGACTGCCCCTCATACTCAGATACTGTTGTTACATCAGCCCAATTTGTTTCCATAATAGCGACCACATTATTTACACGCACGCACACACACACACTACATTATTCCGATATACCCTTGAGGTGGTCTCAAGTTCATTTGTTGGGGGTGCAGAGATGCTGGATGATATTAGTAGAGTGAGGTGTGTGTGTGTGTGTGTGTGTGTGTGTGTGTGTGTGTGTGTGTGTGTGTGTGTGTGTGTGTGTGTGTGTGTGTGTGTGATAGTAGAAAAGAGGTCACTTTGTGCTTTAAACATGCTTTTATTGCATATTCATTTATTTACATAGAGAACAGGTTCTGGTTCTAACAGCAATAATGAAGGATGTGAGAATACAGAAAAGACATGGAGGGAGGGAGGGAGGGAGGAAGGAGGAGGGAAGAAGGGAGAGGGAAAAAGAGGGAGGAAGGAGGAGGGAAGGAGGGAGAAGGAGAGGTAGGAAGGAGGAGGGAAGAAGAGGGAGGAAGGAGGAGGGATGGAGGGGGGAGGAGAGGGAGGAGGGAAGGAGGGGGAAGGAGAGGTAGGAAGGAGAGGGAGGAAGGAGATGGGAAGGAGGGAGAAGGAGAGGGAGGGAAGAAGAGGGAGGAAGGAGGAGGGAAGAAGAGGGAGGAAGGAGGAGGGAAGGAGGGGGAAGGAGAGGTAGGACGGAGAGGGAGGAAGGAGGAGGGAAGAAGAGGGAGGAGAAGAGGGAAGGAGGTAGAAGGAGAGGTAGGAAGGAGGAGGGAAGGAGAGGGAGGAGAGGCAGGGGATAGCTGTATTGAACTACAAGTCTCATGATCCTTTCTGTTGGTCAACAGAAGTCATATTTGTTGTGATGAACAGCTGTTGTGGAAAAGGTTTTTTTTTTAATCTGAGTATCTCAAAGAATGGAAATCAAGTGGTTGTCCACCTCTCTCTTTCCATCCCTCCCTCTCTTTCATACCTGCATGTAAGTGTCTGTGAACAGTGTGACACCTCCCCTCCTCCCCTCCTACCCCCACCATCTCTTTAAGTCAGTGGTTCCGTTTGGCTGTGTAGTGGTGTCCCACTATTGATCCCTTTCTGGTTAATATTCATAAAGTCTATATCAGCAGCTAGCCACCCCCCGCCTAGATAAGTCCATTCTCATTGATCAGCATCGGTTTTCCCCGACCGACGCACATCGATCCCATTCAACTCATGCTCAAGGTCTCCTCAAATATATTCACCTCACAATGAAGTCCTCTTCTTTGCACCACTCGCAATTCATATTACACATTTTTTGTATCATCTCAGCTGTGGTGCAATTACTCTCCTGTTCTCATTGTAACCAATAAAACCTGATTCCAGCACAATGAGATCTCTACAGAATATTGGAAAGCTATATTTATGTTTCACTAATATAGCTTGAACATGTTTCCAAAATAAAATGGTTTAGAGCAGGGGTTTTCTCTGGCCATGGAGATCCACATAGTCATTAAAACAGGTGTGTTGATGCTTGAATACGATTAAGGTGTGCTACCCTTATAATATGTTATCTCCAGGATTAGTTGCGAAAGCTGCCCTATTGTGCATGCACGCAAGTGTATATGATGGGTGAGTGGGGTAGTTATTAGTTATTGCCCTCAGAGCATTCCAAGCAGAGGTAAACTGATTTAATGTAGTGGTTTAGAATGAGCTGCAAGCTGGAGAGAGACCCAGTGAACTGCTCTACCAGACACTCTTCTCTCTCTCTCTCTTTTCTCTGTTTCCCCTCCTCTCTCTCTCTCTCTCTCTTTTCTCTGTCTCCCTTTTCTCTGTCTCTCACTTTTCACTGTCTCTCTGTCTCTCTCTCTGTACCCCCCTTTCTCTCTCTTCTCTCAGTCTCTCTCTGTACCCCCCTTTCTCTCTCTTCTCTCAGTCTCTCTCTGTCTCCCTTTCTCTCTCACACACACTTTCTGTCTCTCACTCTCTCTCTCTCTCTCTCTCTCTCTCTCTCTCTCTCTCTCTCTCTCTCTCTCTCGCGCTCTCGCTCTCGCTCTCTCTCTCGTAGTCTGTGGCCAGTCGTCTGCATGGGTAATCATACTATTGTGTTAATTACCACTTCACAGCCAGCCCTCTAGCCAACGTACACACAAATATGCACCGTGAAACACACACAGAAACACACACTGTCTTGGAAACTGTCGTGCCTTCCTCTGAATCTGTACTTGGGTTGTAACAGCTATTTCCTGTGAAGTCAAAATCACTGCGTGGGAAGACACACACCTGTATGCATAACATAGATGTATACTTACAATATAATGTATACGAACACACAAGCCCAAATGCACACACTCATAGAGAAAGACAGAGCAACACACACACGCACACGACCCCGGCTGCATAATTCATTCTCCCAAATTGGAAGCACCAGTTGTGTGCACACAATAAAATGGGATGAATTTGTCAGATACCTCCCAAGCGCCAAAAATATGACAAATTTAATCATTCCACAGAATAAAAATTCACAAGGAAATGTACAAAATCAATATTTTATGCTACTTACTGTACCTATTCTTTATTACAAACCTATTCAGGAACTAGCATTAATAATTAAACTGACGGTGGGGGTGCAGGGGAAAGAGAGGATGGGATGGGCATTGTGAAGTCAGACCTGCGAGTTCAAAAGCAATACTATTTCATTCATGTTTAAAGGGACTTTTTTGTTTCTGTAAGAGCAAGTGAAGCAGTTTTGAAACGGGGAAAACCGCTTTGATAGATTGAGTGTTCCAAAGTGCCAAGCGGCTGTCAACATAAATAGCAATAAAAAAGTATGAGAAATGTTTTAAACTGGAGTTTTCAAGGTTATGGCCCATAGTGATGATTTGAAGGTAGGCCTCTTTCTTTCTTTCTCTATCTCTCTCTCTCGGTCTCTCTATCTCGGTCTCTCTTTCTCTTTCTCTCTCTCTCTCTCCCTCTCTGCTGCACTCGTTATGCAAGGGGAGTCAAGTGTGTGCTCCAATGTCTGTGTGTGTGCGTGTGCATGCGTGCTTGCTTGTGTGTGTGTCCATGTGTATTCCTGCAGGTTGGTATGGCATGAGTGTAAGCACACTATAGAGTGGGTTTGTGCGTGTGAGTAAAACCCAATGCTTCTCAGTAATAGTTGAAATAGCAGAGCTCTGCCGTACTTCGTCCAACACACCTGCTGTGTTGACTGTTACAGCACTTTGCTTTCCTTCATTCCTCTATCCTTTCTTTTCTCTCTTTCTCCTTTCTCTCGACTTCTCAGCATTTACCTTCACGATATATTCTATCTCTATGGCTCTCTAACTTCTTTTCTAGCTTTTCACCATCCTGTGCTCGTTCTCTTACACTTCCCCAGATGCCACTTTAGAATATTGCGAGGCCCCCATAGTTTCTCCGGGTGTTGGTTCTTCTCATGGAACACTCTGTTTAACAACTGTGACCCGTTTCAGGAAGCTAAGCTTATGTCGCATCTCACTACTTCACACGCGAAGTAGTGTCATTTAATCAAAATGCTGGAACCTTCTGGAACATGTGAACTTTAATGTGCCTTAATAACAAACTTGTATTCCATCTGTAAATACAAATAACATTGTTAAATTACAAGCCTAGTTGGTTTAGCCACGAAAAAGTTAGGAAGCTTCCCACTAGCCATGATTGGCTGAGATAATGGATGGGCTGGACATGTCGGGAGATGATTTTGGATTAGTCTGCCATGTAGCCTGCTTCTGTCTATAATGTGAGCTGCTCAGTATGTGTTGACAGTTCTTTATATTGCAGTGTTTTTGAAAGATAGAACGTTAGCCATCGAGAACTACAAAAGGTTTGCTAATTTTCTCAACAACATTGATGCCCTGAATTTAGCAGACGCTATCGACAGATCAGTTGGAAAAAGTTGTGATGGGCTACTTTGTGCAAATGCCACGATTAGTGTGAACCGGAGTGATTGACACACAGCTGTAAAAGCAAGATGTACTGTAGCTACAAACAAAACTAAGTTAAATGGTTCCACTCTGCCGTGCAGCGTTCATCCATGTACATGGGTAGGAGTCTAGCTACATTTTCAGATATTATAAGTTTGTCAGAAAGTCATTTTCATTGCAAGTTAACCTGATGAGGATAGAGGGCGCTATTTACACTTTGGGGGAAAAAACGTGCCCAATTTAAACGGCCTCGTACTCTATTCTTGCTCGTACAATATGCATATTATTATTACTATTGGATAGAAAACACTCTCTAGTTTCTAAAACCGTTTGAATTTTGTCTGTGAGTAAAACAGAACTCATTTGGCAGCACACTTTCTGACCAGGAAGTGGAAAGTCTGAAAATTATGCTCTGTTCAAGGGCCTGCCTATAAATGGGCATGACACGTATGAGTATACATGCACGTCATACACCTTCCCCAGGATGTCAAGATGCAGTGAGAGAAGAAATGGAGTGATTATCTTGGTCTGAGATGGAATACGTCCTCTTGGAATGACGTGTCACCCATTTTATGTTTTCAGGAAGGCGCGAAGTTGGTCCTGGATTTGCCATCTGAATAGCTGTCGTTATAGGCGATTACTATCTCCGGCTTTGATTTTATTTGATACATGTGACCATATCATCGTAACGTATGTTTTTTCAATATAGTTTTATTAGATTTTTGAAATTTATTCGGGACGTTAGGCGTGTTGCGTTGTGTGCCTTTGTTCAGAAAGGAGAGTTTCGAGCCACTTGGCCAGTGTGCTTGCTAAATCAGGAGGGAAAAACGATGTTCTAAATCCAAACAACGACTGTTCTGGACAAAGGACCCCTTGTCCAACATTCTGATGGAAGATCACCAAAAGTAGGACCCATTTTGTAATGCTATTTCATATATCTGTCGAACTGTATACTAGTAGTTTTGCGCCCAGATTTTGGGCACTCTCTCGCTATAACGTAAGGTGGATGTCGTAATGAAGATATTTTTAGAATTCTAACACTGCGATTGCATTAAGAACTAGTGTTACTATCATTTCCTATACAACATGTATTTTTTTGTAATGTTTATGAATAGCTATTTGGTCAGAATAGGTGAGAGTCTAATAGAAATATCCGCACATTCTGGGAAAAAGAAGCTACATTAGCATAATGGATAACCACTGATTTCAGCTCTAAATATGCACATTTTCGAACAAAACATAAGTGTATGTATAACCTGATGTTATAGGACTGTCATCTGAGGAAGGTTTATGAAGGTTAGTGAAAATTGATATCTTTTGCTGGTTTATTCGCTAACGCTAACGTGCCTATTGCTATCGCTAACGTGCCTTGATGAATGAATGCGGTTGTGTGTAGGCTATTGTAGTAAGCTAATATAATGCTATATTGTGTTTTCGCTGTAAAACACTTAAAAAATCTGAAATATTGGCTGGATTCACAAGATGCTTGTCTTTCATTTGCTGTACACAATGCATTTTTCAGAAATGTTTTATGATGAGTATTTAGGTATTCCACGTTGGTCTCTATAATTACTCTGGCTGCTTCGGTGCTATTTTTGACGGTAGCTGTGATGGTAGCTGCAATGTACAACTGATTTATACCTCAAATATGCAAATTTTTCGAACAAAACATAGATTTATTGTGTAACATGTTATAAGACTGTCATCTGATGAAGTTGTTTCTTGGTTAGTTTGGTTGGTTCTTGGTTAGTTAGGTTGGCTTTGTGCATGCTACCTGTGCTGTGAAAAATGTCTGTCCTTCTTTGTATTTGGTGGTGAGCTAACATAAATATACGTGCTGTTTTCGCTGTAAAACATTTAAAAAATCGGACATGTTGACTGGATTCACAAGATGTGTATCTTTCATTTGCTGTATTGGACTTGTTAATGTGTGAAAGTTAAATATTTCAAAAAAATATTTTTTGAGTTTCGCGCTCTGCCTTTTCAGTGGAATGTGGGAGGAGTTCCGCTAGCGGAACGCCTGGGCGAGACAGGTTAAAACATACTGTTAGCTCGCTAGTGAACGTTAGCTTGCTGACTCGCTAGCTAATGTTACGTGTATGATCTGTGAAGTAGTATTATTTGAATCAGAAACCCATTTGCATTTATAGTTATAGCCTAATGTTAGCTAGCTAACATTGAACCTAGTTGGTTACCTTTAGCTACCTGCAGATTCATACTACAGCTATGACAATGTTTGTACTGGTGGCAGTACTGTATGAGTTGGGACTATGCCGGTTCATTGTTTAGCTAGTTAGCTAAACAAAAGACTCCACTTCACCAGATGATTACATGACTCATCAAGTTAGCCAGGTGTGTCTGGGGGTGATTACGACCGTCTATTGTATTTCATTAACATGTGTACATGTTTAGACAATTGCGACCCATCCACTCAGCTAGATGTGGCTGGGGGGTGGTTATAGCATTTCTTTCACATGACCATTCAATTTAGACAAGTGTGTCTGGTTAAGTGGCATCTTATAATTATAAAATATTAATAAAATATTTTCTATCTGGACACTTCCTGTTTTTTGATATTGCTACTATGCAAGTAGCCATTTCACTGTACCATTTACAGCTTCTGAATCATGTGCATGTGACAAATTAACATAGATTTTATTTGATATAGTGTGTGCTTACCAGAGGCGATAATGTGAAAAACAACATTACCTGCACCAAAATCAGATTAGGATGTAGGCCAAGGACTAGATTAAGTGTATTTTTACCTGGATTTTCCTTATTGTAGGCTACTACTTTTACCACTTTTAGTCTTGAACTCTTTGGTTGTTTACTACACTACTTACTCTGTTTAGCACATGGCCTCATATGTGAATCCTTAAAGAGATGGGTGGGGCTAAGGCTTAAGAGGGTGTGAGCGATGTTGAAAAGGTGTAGACAAAATAGGAGCTCTACAGTAAGTGTACCAAAACATTCAGGGGCCATTTTCTCAAAAGTGGGGTTACAAGTTTATTCACTTTCAAATAATAATTACTACCTTTGTTCCTCAACTGCAGTGTATGATATACCATTCTCTAGCTCTGAGTCTCTACTTTTATCCAATGTAAGAAACAACATTTAAAATGTTGGTACATAGGACCGAATCCAGGTGGTGGGTCACACAACTATGTTCTCTGCAGGTTATACAAACATAACACACATACATAGATCTTCTCTCTGAGTGGGAACAATAACGGAGGAAATATGTTCTCTTCCACAACTTTGAGTTTGTATCACTCACACATCCTTCCATCTCACAGTTTCTGTCTCTATCTACCTCCATATATCCCAGTCTCTCTCTACCTCCATATATCCCAGTCTCCGTCCCTCTCTACCTTCATATATCCAAGTCTGTCTCTCCATATCTCCCAGGCTCTCTCTCTACCTCCATATATCCCAGTCTCTGGCTCTCTCTACCTCCATATCTCCCAGTCTGTTTCTCCATATCTCCCAGTCTCTCTCTCTCTACCTACATATCTCCCAGTCTCTCTCTACCTCCATATATCACAGTCTCTGGCTCTCTCTACCTCCATATCTTCCAGTCTCTGTCTCTCTCCACCTCCATATATCCCTTTCCCTCTCAAACAAAGTCAAGGCCTGACAATTCTCTCTTCTATGATAACACTGCATCCTCTCCCAATCTCCTCCCCTACTCCCCATCTCATTCTTTCTTGCTCTCTCGCTCTCTCGCTCGCTCTCCTCCCCCTCTCCTTTGTCTGTCTTTCTCCCAGTGGAGGTTTAGAGGTGGATCCAGGGCCCCAGGCTCTAATTGCTGGTGAATGGAGTGTTTTCATGGGATGTTAGGCAGGGCCCTCCCCTAGATTAGCACGCTTACACACACACACATATACACACACACACACACACACACACACACACACACACACACACACACACACACACACACACACACACACACACACACATACACACACACATACACACACACACACACACACACACACACACACACACACACACACACACAGAAAGAGAGAGAGAGAAGAAAGAGAGAGAGAGAGGGCCAACCCCTGGATTACTGCATTCACTCATGGGGAGAAGAGGCTGATTTGAACTGACAGCCACACTACATCCCAATGGAAAGGACCTGCTGGATTCACACACACATATACACACTCACACAAACACACACATGCACACGCATAAGCATGTGAATACACATGCACACTCACAAACTTGCAAATACACAAACAATTGTATACACACGCACATTGCACACAAACACACACACACATACACACATAAACTCACTCGCACACACGCCAGTCTCCCCAGTGGAGTCCTTGCGCTGCAGCAGACATATGGAGAGAATCATGTGTTAACAGGGCGTACTGATTAACACATCTGGATGGTGGGGGAAAGAGGGAGGGAAACAGGGGGAGAGAGAAGGGAAGAGGGAGAGGGAGCAGCATGGAGGGGAGAGAAAAGGAGATAAGGGTGGGTAGAGTGGGAGGGAGGAAGAGAGAAGGAGAGAAGAGGGAGGGGACACTGGGAGGATGGGAAGGAGGAGGAGAAGAAAAACATACACACACCCACCGTCCCAGGACTGTCTGGCAAAATACTCACAGCCTCATTTAGACTGGTGGAAGCTGTGTTCTTACCATCAATACATTGAGATGAAAGAGTGAGTGAGAGCAACAGATGGAGAAAGAGAATGGTAATTCTGGAAAGTGAGACTGAGAGAGATATATGTAAGAGGGGAAAGAGAGAGAGAGAGCGGGTGAGAGAGAGCGGGTGGGTGGGGGGGGGGAGTGAGAGTGAGAGAAGGAAGCAGATAGATTTAAAAGGGTAGATAGAGCGATAGAGTCCCTGTCTCCTCTCCCTCAGGCCCTCCTCTGTGTTGTGTGTGTTCATGTCAGAGGCAGTGGGCTGTGCCATGGCACCATGTTACCATATGCTCTCCACAATCCACTGAGACACACACAGACAGAAACACACACATAAACATGCATCCATGCACAAGTCTAGAGCCATTCCAGACACAAAGAATAATAATAAATAAAGACAAATGATATTATACAAGAAAACATTTAAAGAAGCCAAAAAGATATGAACAAGGTCATCTCCATCCAAACCAAGGGGATGGAGGCAAATGTATTGTTGGCAGCTTGTGGTTCTGATTGTGTTTCAAACCTCATGACCCTATATGAGAGAGAGAAACAGACAGACAAAGAGACAGAGACGAACAGAAAGAGAGAAACAGATAGACAGAGAGACAGATAGAAGCAGAGAGACAGATAGAAGCAGAGAGACAGACAGACAGACAGACAGACAGACAGACAGACAGACAGACAGACAGACAGACAGACAGACAGACAGACAGACAGACAGACAGACAGACAGACAGACAGACAGACAGACAGACAGACAGACAGACAGACAGACAGACAGACAGACAGACAGACAGACAGACAGACAGACAGACAGACAGACAGACAGACAGACAGACAGACAGACAGACAGACAAAGAGACAAAAACAGAGAGATAAAGAGACACTGAATGTTTCTCAGACCAACAGAGTCTTCACCATGTATTTCCTGTAATCCACCACTATGCCATCATATCATGGGAAAGTAATGCCAATCCTGAGTCAACAGTTTTATTCAAACGCTCACTCAACGTTATCATGCTATGATTCTGCTGACGAGCATTCCTGATGCTCTCACCTTACAGCTGTCCCTGAGTTCCCATGGGAGACATGCCTGACAGATAAACTTCCTCAACTCAATATATCAGAGAAACGCAACATCATTGCAAGATCTTTATCAAACATTGTAACAGCATAAATGCAACAGCTAGACCATGAATCCTCTTCTCAGTTATTGTTGAACATGTGACAGTGGCATGAAATGCTGTAGGTCATAAGACAGAAAGTGCTATGTGCTGTCTCAGGGACTGAGCTATACACTCTGATCATTATCAGTATTCATGTTTGTTTTTCCATGGTTTATGACAGGAGTCAGCAACTGCCAAAACCAGCCCCCAAGTTATTTTTTGTTGGCCTAATTGGAGTGAACTAACGGACAACAATATTCTACTGCTACTTACAGCTATTTCGCTCACATCTACAGTACCTGTAGTTAAATCATTATACATATATTACTAATTTCCTCTTCCTTCAGGATATTCATCCACAGCAGCCAATCCACCATTCATTCTGATCTTAACTCCAACCCTCTGATGTCCACAGATTAACCCATCTTTCCCAATATAATGGCATTTTGCTCTTTCATTCTGCAGTACATCACTCCATTTTACTTTCATGTCTTCTGACGATATAGCCCTGAAAATAAATACTTGACTTGAGAGTATAATGATATTTCCCATTGACTGATCATGGTTTGTCAGATCCCCTAACAATACAGTTTGCAGGTCCATCTGAACCCTGATATTATGACATAACAACCATTCCTGGACCTAACTCAGAAAGCGACCCACCGATTGACAGTACCAGAAAATATGTTCTATAGATTCTGTTTCCAGGTGGCAGAGTCTGCACAAGGTTGACTGTTCGATGCCCCGTATATTGAGCATTCTTTTTCCAAGTATTTTACATAATAACGGATTGATGTGTCAACTGTTGTTTTATACACTGAATATACCAAACATTAGGAACACATTCTTAATACACACTGGAAACTGTTCAGCGTGAATAACCCAGCAGCATTGAATTTCTTCACACAAACCTGTACACCTGGCACCTAATCAAAAACAATTTGATTGGTCACATACACATATTTAGCAGATGTTATTGCAGGTGCATTGAAATGCTTGTGTTTCTAGCTCCAACAGTGCAGTTGTATCTAACAATGCACAACAATACACACAATTCTGAAAGTAAAAGAATGGAAATAAGAAATATATCAATATTAGGATGAGCAATGTCGGAGTGGCATTGACTAAAATACAGTAGAGTACAGTATATACACTACATGGCTACAAAAGTATGTTGACACCCTTTCAAATTAGTGAATTCGTCTATTTCAGCCACACCCGTTGCTGACAGGTGTATAAAATTGAGCACACAGCCATGCAATCTCCATAGACAAACATTGACAGTAAAATAGCCCATACTAAAGAGTTCAGTTACTTTAGACATGACACCATCATAGGATGCCACCTTTCTAACAAGTCAGTTCATCAAATTTCTGCCCTGCTAGAACTGCCCCGGTTAACTGTAAGTGCTGTTACTGTGAAGTGGAAAAGTCTAGGAGCAACAACGGCTCAGTCACGAAGTGGTAGGCCACACAAGCTCACAGAACGGGACCACCGAGTGCTGAAGCGTGTAAAGATCGTCTGTCCTCGGTTGCAACACTCACTGCCGAGTTCCAAACTGCCTCTAGAAGCAACATCAGCACAAGAAATGTTCATTGGGAGCTTCATGAAATGGGTTTCCATGGCCAAGCAGCCGCACACAAGACTAAGATCACCACGCACAATGCCAAGTGTCGGCTGGAGTGGTGTAAAGCTCGTATGCACATTTGTGGCCTGCTGGAGGTCATTTTGCAGGGCTCTGGCAGTGCACCTCCTTGCACAAAGGCGGAGGTAGCGGTCCTGCTGCTGGGTTGTTGCCCTCCTACGGCCTCCTCCACGTCTCCTGATGTACTGGCCTGTCTCCTGGTAGCGCCTCCATGCTCTGGACACTACGCTGACAGACACAGCAAACCTTTTTGCCACAGCTCGCATTGATGTGCCATCCTGGATGAACTGCACTACCTGAGCCACTTGTGTGGGTTGTAGACTCCGTCTCATGCTACCACTAGAGTGAGAGCACCGCCAGCATTCAAAAGTGACCAAAACATCAGCCAGGAAGCATAGGAACTGAGAAGTTGTCTGTGGTCACCACCTGCAGAATCACTCCTTTTTTGGGGGTGTCTTGCTAATTGCCTATCATTTCCACCTTTTGTCTATTCCATTTGCACAACAGCATGTGAAATTTATTGTCAATCAGTGTTGCTTCCTAAGTGGACAGTTTGATTTCATAGAAGTGTGATTGACTTGGAGTTACATTGTGTTGTTTAAGTGTTCCCTTTATTTTTTTGAGCAGTGTATAATAAGCCTACAAGCAATACAAGAGAGGTGGGAAATTTTAATTAAGTGATAATGCCAGAGAAGCCGGTGTTTGGAGGATATATAGGAACAGGTGTTGTTAGGCCCGAGACGAAGTCACATTACAAACTATCACCCACATGCACTTAAGGAAATCACGAATATCATGGAAAAAATGGAACAAGTGGATATATGTAGGCTTAAATATCCTGACCTAGTGGGATATGCAGTCGTGGCCAAAGGTTTTGAGAATGACACAAATATTAATTTCACAAAGTCTGCTGCCTCAGTTTGTATGATGGCAATTTGCATATACTCCAGAATGTTATGAAGAGTGATCAGATGAATTCCAATTAATTGCAATGTCCCTCTTTGCCATGCAAATGAACTGAATCTCCAGAAAACATTTCCACTGCATTTCAGCCCTGCCACAAAAGGACCAGCTGACATCATGTCAGTGATTCTCTCGTTAACACAGGTGTGAGTGTTGACGAGGACAAGGCTGGAGATCACTCTGTCATGCTGATTGAGTTCGAATAACAGACTGGAAGCTTCAAAAGGAGGGTGGTGCTTGGAATCATTGTTCTTCCTCTGTCAACCATGGTTACCTGCAAGGAAACACGTGCCGTCATCATTGCTTTGCACATAAAGGGCTTCACAGACAAGGATATTGCTGCCAGTAAGATTGCAACTAAATCAACCATTTATCGGATCATCAAGAACCAAGGAGAGCGGTTCAATTGTTGTGAAGAAGACTTCAGGGCGCCCAAGAAAGTCCAGCAAGCGCCAGGACGTCTCCTAAAGTTGATTCAGCTGTGGGATCGGGCACCACCAGTACAGAGCTTGGTCAGGAATGGCAGCAGGCAGGTGTGAGTGCATCTGCACACACAGTGAGGCGAAGACTTTTGGAGGATGGCCTGGTGTCAAGAAGGGCAGCAAAGAAGCCACTTCTCTCCAGGAAAAAACATCAGGGACAGACTGATATTCTGAAAAAGGTACAGCGATTGGGCTGCTGAGGACTGGGGTAAAGTCATTTTCTCTGATGAATCCCCTTTCCGATTGTTTGGGGCATCCGGAAAAAAGCTTGTCCGGAGAAGACAAGGTGAGCACTACCATCAGTCCTGTGTCATGCCAACAGTAAAGCATCCTGAGACCATTCATGTGTGGGGTTGCTTCTCAGCCATGGGAGTGGGCTCACTCACAATTTTGCCTAAGAACACACCCATGAATAAAGAATGGCACCAACACATCCTCAGAGAGCAACTTCTCCCAACCATACAGGAACAGTTTGGTGACAAAAAATGCCTTTTCCAGCATGATGGAGCACCTTGCCATAAAGCAAAAGTGAGAACTAAGTGGCTCGGGGAACAAAACATCAATATTTTGGGTTGCCAGGAAACTCCCCAGACCTTAATCCTATTGAGAACTTGTCGTCAATCCTTAAGAGGCGGGTGGACAAACAAAAACCCACAAATTCTGACAAACTCCAAGCATTGATTGTACAAGAATGGGCTGCCATCAGTCAGGATGTGGCCCAGAAGTTAATTGACAGCATGCCAGGGTGGATTGCAGAGGTCTTGAAAAAGAAGGGTCAACACTGCAAATATTGACTCTTTGCATCAAGTTCATGTAATTGTCAATCAAAGCCTTTGACACTTATGAAATGCTTGTAATTATACTTCAGTATTCCATAGTAAAATCTGACAAAAATATCTAAAGACACTGAGGCAGCAGACTTTATGAAAATTAATATTTGTGTCATTCTCAAAACTTTTGGCCACGACTGTACATTTGACCTAGTGGGATATACATAGCGGAGGCTCAATCAAGCTCGTCGTCTGATGACTTTCTCATGTCCTTCTCGCTGACACCCAAAAGTGTTCATAGGGGACAGAATGCGGTCGGGCCATAAAATAATTGGCATATACATTCCTCTCACAGAATTTCCACGTGGGTGAGGATATTGGAAATTTAACCAAAGCATATTGGATGACAACTTGTTTTCAACCAGGACAGAATAATTCATAACTTGTTCCATCATGACAAAGGTACAACACATCCCCTTATTGCATGGGACACTTTTAAATGTGCCTTTAGAGGCCATGCGATTCAATACTCATCTTTAAAACAAAAGCAATCTAGGTCAAAAGTGTTCATATTAACAAAGGAAATAGAGGGACTAACAGTATAGATAGTATAGATACCGCAAAGGCACAGAATAAGTTAGAGTTAAAACAAAAAGAACTGGGTGTAGTTATTTAAGAAAGAGCAAGTATTATAAAAAAATTACCTGGTCTGGATGGAAAATGGGGGAAAATGCACCAAATTATTGTTGTAATCTTCAGTATAGAAATGCTACCAAAAATAATTTGCTGAAACTTGTTACAAATAACAGTCACCAATGATTCACTAAACTATATTTTGAATCCCACCATACCTTCTCCGCTGTGCAATCCGACCTGGTCACGGGTGCACCTCAGCCACGCTCATGGTACTAAACGATATCATAACCGCCATCGATAAAAGACAGTACTGTGCAACCGTCTTCATCGACTTGGCCAAGCCTTTTGACTCTGTCAATCAACGTATTCTTATCGGCAGCCTTGGTTTCTCAAATGACTGCCTCGCCTGGTTCACCAACTACTTCTCAGATAGAGTTCAGTGTGTCAAATCGGAGGGCCTGTTGTCCAGACCTCTGGCAGTCTCAATTCTGGGGACGACTCTTTTCTCTGTATATATCATTGATGCCGCTCTTGCTGCGGGTGATTCCTTGATCTACCTCTATGCAGACGACACCATTCTGTATACATCTGGCCCTTCTTTGGACACTGTGTTAACAAACCTCCAAATGAGCTTAAATACCATACAACACTCCTTCCGTGGCTTCCAACTGCTCTTAAACGCTAGTAAAACTAAATGCATGCTCTTCAACCGATCGCTGCCCGCACCCGCCGGCCCGACTAGCATCACTACTCTGGACAATTCTGACTTAGGTATTTGTAGTTGTCCACATATTCTAAGTGTCTGGCTACACTGTAAATTCTCCTTCCAGACTCAGATTCAGCATCTCCAATCCAAAATTAAATGTAGAATTGGCTTCCTATTTCGCAACAAAGCCTCCTTCAGTCATGCTGCCAAACATACCCTCGTAAAACTGACTATCCTACTGATCCTCGACTTCGGCGATGTCATTTACAAAATAGCCTCCAACACTCTACTCAGCAAACTGGATGCAGTCTATCACAGTGCCATTCGTTTTGTCACCAAAGCCCCATATACCACCCACCACTGCGACCTGTATGCTCTCGTCAGCTGGCCCTTGCTTCATATTCGTCGCCTATAAGGTCATCTATAAGTCTTTGCTAGGTAAAGCTCCGCCTTATCTCAGCTCACTGGTCACCATAACAACACCCACCCGTGGCACGCGCTCCAGCAGGTATATTTCACTGGTCATCCCCAAAGCCAACACCTCCTATGGCTGCCTTTCCTTCCAGTTCTCTGCTGCCAATGACTGGAACGAATTGCAAAAATCGCTGAAGTTTGAGACTTATATCTCCCTCACTAACTTTAAGCATCAGCTATCTGAGCAGCTTACCGATCACTGCAGCTGTACACATCCCATCTGTAAATAGCCCATCCAACTACCTACCTCATCCCCATATTGTTTTTATATATATTTTTTGCTCTTTTGCGCACCAGTATTTCTACTTGGACATCATCATCTGCACATCTATCACCAGTGTTAATTTGCTAATTGTAATTACTTCGCTACTATTGGCCTATTTATTGCCTTACCTGCTTAGTCCATTTGCACACACTGTATATATATTTTTCTATTGTGTTATTGACTTTACTTTTGTTTATCTCATGTATAACTCTGAGTTGTTGTTTTTTGTCGCACTGCTTTGCTTTATCTTGGCCAGGTCGCAGTTGTAAATGAGAACTTGTTCTCAACTGGCCTACCTGTTTTTTTGTTTCAGTCTCCTCCATCTCCACTAACCGAAGTTAATTGTAAGGATTTTTTCTAATAATAATTTAGAATTAACAGCTGTACAGAAGACTCATGTGAAGGCCAAATTACAAAGGAGGAACTTCTTTATGCAATTAAAGCCTTTAAGTCCGGGAAAACTCCAGGGCTGGATGGCATAGTAGTTGAGATACATCAAATATTTTTTTATGTACTCAGAGGACCGTTATTAGGATGTTTTAACCACACATAAAAATGGTAGATTATCAGAAACTCAACAAGAAGATCTGATTTCACTATTACTTAAACAGGCACCAGGTGGTAAATATAAAGATCCACTCCATTAAAAAAATTGGAGGCTCCTAACACTTCAGTGTTGTGACACAAAAATGTAAAAAATTCTAAATATGCATAGCGCATACATTTTAAAAGGTATTGTCGAGTATTATTCATCCTAAACAGATATGTGTTTTACATGGATGATACATTGGATATAATATATGATAAGAACTGGAAACAATAGAAAACTATGAAAAATCTGGGAAACCAGGCCTGGTATTCATAGCTGACTTTGAAAAGGTTTTTGATAAAGTACGACTTGAATTTATATGTAAATGTTTGCAATATTTCAATTTTGGAGAATCTCTTATACAATTTGTTAAAGTTATGTATCGTAACCCTAGGTGTAAAATAGTAAATAATGGCTAAAAAAATATTAAACTGTCAATAGGAGTCAGACAAGGTTGTCCACTATTGGCATATCTATTTATTATGGCCATCGAAATGTTAGCTGTTAAAATCAGATCCAACAATAATATCAAGGGCCTAGAAATCCAGCACTCAAAAACAAAGGTGTCATTGTACCCTGATGATTCATGTTTTCTTTTAAATACACAATTTTGATCCCTCCATAGCCAAATAGAGGATCTAGATAATTTTTCTAACCTCTCTGGATTACAACCAAATGATGAGAGGTTTAATATATTACGTATTGGATCAATAAAAAATACAACTTTTACATCATCGTGTAAAATATATAACTTTATCTGGTTTGCCAATCCAAAATATTATTTTGCATGATTTTACAAAGACTTCTGGTGGAATCGGTACTGTAGACCATGAATAAATGTGTAAACTGCGACCTCTCACTAGAGAATTTGTCAGTGTAATTTTCCCATGAATGTATAGGTGTTACCCTCTACACCAGTAGTCGCCAACCGGTCGATTGCAATCAACTGGTCGATCTTCAAGGCATTCCAAGTCAATCACCAAATATTTCTGTAGAAAATCCAACGAACGACAAAGGCTTGCACTCCTTTTTAAAATCGTGTTCAGCTGTTGCCGGTAGGTGCACTTGATTTAAAAGTCCTGCGCACCGGGTAAGCAAAGTGTTCCCATGAGACAAGCTCTGCCTACCCAGCAGACCGGCAAATCTGTGACTAAATCAAGTGCATCTACTGCACTACCCAATCGGATATCTCAAATCACCGTGGCAACAGAGTTTCCACGACCCACAGCCAACTTTAAATGGCTACTAGCCTACGTAAGATTTAATAACTTTTAAAACCATGACCACAGAGAGACTGTCAATGAATACTGCAAAGATTTGCTGTTGTTATGAGTGAGTTCATGTTTAAGTTTATATTCAGCACTGTCTTTATTCAACATTATTACAAAACTCGCTTCTCCGTACTTCCGCTTGGGCTGCAGATGCAATGAATGAGTAGCCAAGTATCGATAGCCATGCGTTTTATTATTATTAGCAGCTTGTCATGTTGATTTTAATATGGAAGGAAAATTTCACTTTCTCTGGTCACAGGAACAACATGAATTTGTGCATGAGGCAGATGCGGTGCGTCTCGAGTTTTGCCATCAGGTGGAAGACGGTGTCCCCTCTCTATGGTCAGTCTCACCGGAGGAAAGGAAGGAGAGAGCAGGGACCGTGAGAGGCGGTTGGGAAAAATCGTTTTGAATGGTCATCCAACTCGGAATTACAAGTCGGAAACTCGGGCATCTTTCTAGAGCTCCAACTTTTCAACCTGAAGATTGAAGACCAGCAGGGTCAAATAATAATCACAGTGGTTGTAGAGGGTGCAACAGGTCAGCACCTCAGGAATAAATGTAATTTGGCTTTTCATAGCCGAGCATTCAGGTTGAGAGAGAGGTTGAGAGAGAGGTTGAGAGAGAGGTTGAGAGAGAGGTTGAGTGAGAGAGTCAGAGAGTCAAAAACAGCAGGTCCGGGATAAGGTAGCACGTCCAGTGAATAGGTCAGGGTTCAATAGCCACAGGCAAACAGCAGAAACTGGACCAGCAGCACGACCAGGTGGACTGGGGAAAAGAACAGCCAGGAGTCCTCAGGCCAGATAGTCCTGAGGCATGGTCCTAGGGCTCAGGTCCTGAGAGAGAGGGAGAGAGATGGGAGAATTAGAGGGAGCATACTGAAGTTCACACAGGACACCAGATAAGACAGGAAAATGTAACCAGATAGGACAGACTGACCCTAGCCCCCCGACTATTGTAGCATAGGCTGAGACAGGGGGAGTCGGGGGGCTAGGGTCAGTCTGTCCTATCTGGTTACATTTTCCTGTCTTATCTGGTGTCCTGTGTGAACTTCAGTATGCTCCCTCTAATTCTCCCATCTCTCTTCCTGATACCCTTGGACAGGGCTAACCAGGATACCAACAGACCACCAACTTTCTACCCTGAGATAAGGCTGAGTATAGCCCACAAAGATCTCTTCCACCACACGAACCGGAGGGGGTGCAACACTGGAAAAGAAGATCACGTCAGTGACTCAACCTATTCAAGTTGAGTATAGCAAAAAAGTCCTGGCACCACATGACACACCCCTCCTAGGGATGGAATGGAAGAGTACAAGTAAGCCAGTGACTTAGCCCCCATCATAGGGTCAGAGGCAGAGAATCCCAGTGCAGAGAGGGGAGCTGGCCAGGCAGAGACAGCAAGGGCGGTTCGTCACTCCAGTGCCTTGCCATTCACCTTTGCACCCCTGGGCCAGACTACACTCAATCATAGGACCTACTGAAGACATGAGTCTTCAGTAAAGACTTAAAGGTCGAGACCGAGTCTGGGTCCTTCTAAATGACTTCATTAGCCTACATTTTAATTTAATAAAAAATATAAATATATATGTAGATGGGGGGGTGCAACTCTATAATAGGAAGGTGTTCCTAATGATTGGTATAGTCAGTGTATACCATCACTGATGTTTTTGTCTAAAAATGTCCCTCTCTAATAGACACCCTAAAAGAGTGCCCCACCTCAGCCTGCTGCAGACAACATCCTTTAAATACACACCTTCCAACCATCCCTCCGTCCCTCTCTACCTTCCTCCCTCCACCCATTCCTCCCTCTCTATGTCTCTCCATCCATTCCTCTCTCCCAGGCCAGTCAATACCCCTGAATTATTTAACTCCTCCCCAGTTAATTAGATATTTAATTGACTATCTGTAGACAAATAGCTGCCCCCCCCCCCCCCCCCCCACACACACACACATACACACACATATACAAACACACAGACATACACACACACACACACACACACATATACAAACACACGGACATACACACACACACACATATATATATACAAACACACAGACATACACACACACACACACACACACACACATATACAAACACACAGACATACACACACACACACACACACATGCACACACTCATAAATTCATGCAAATGAAGGCCCACTTGACCCCAGGGTAGATTAAACGGCGTAGTCCTCGGGGTTAGAGTTCAACAAGAGGCTGCCAGGGTCAAGCCTGCAGCTTGCTCACTAATCACTACACTGCCACTGGACATGTGTATCAGTGGACAATGGAAGGATTATTCAATCAGACCTGGGTTTTAAAACTATTTAGGGTTATTTCAATGACTTTCAAAGACATTATTTGGTTATTTTTTCAAATACTAGTTTAATATAGGAATGTATTCGGAAATACACTATTGGCATGAAACTATTTGCATGTGTTTTGGCATGTATTTTCAAGTACAAATGTTTAAAAAGACATGTATTTGAACCCAGGTCTGTTGACAATACAAGCAAGGAAGGAAAGGAAGTGACAATGGTTCAAGATCTAGTGTAACATCCACATCCTGCCCCCCAAAAAACAAGATCTACAGTAACTTCCACATCCTGCATCCCCAAAAACAAGATCCAGTGTAACGTCCACATCCTGACCCCCAACAACAAGATCTACAGTAACTTTCACATCCTGCTCCACAATAACAGAGATGCCATCACAGGTGTCTGGGAATAAAGCTATGGCCATGGGAGAGATCAGGAATACTATGCACATAATGGGGTTTGACAAAGTGAAAATTAACCCAACTCTCACAAACACATACTCCTTTCCTGCTGATAGCTGGTGTTGTTGATGCCCTAGTGATTAGGCTTTGTGTCTGAGAATATTCCCACCTCTTTCCCTCTTTCTCCCAAACACATACATGGGTGCGCACACAAACACACACATACACACCACCCTCTTCTGTCTCCACACCAGCCTTCTCTCTCATTCTCACCCAGACACTTACGTTGTGGTGTCCCCCCTCCTTTCCCCTCCTCTCCTCCAGCTCCCCTCCTCCCTCCATCCCTCCCCCTTTCTAGATGTTTGTGTCCTCGGCATAAACATCCCTCTATCCCTCCTCCCTCCCTCTTTTCCCTTCTTCTCCACTGACTCCGCTTGCTTCAATGGACTTTCATGACAACTCATTCCATAAGGGTCCTTTTTTCTCTCCCTCCCTCTCTTTCTCTCTTTCTCCTTCTCTCTCTCCCCAGGTGAAATATTGATGGGTTTTTTATGAATAGCTATGAAAAATTCATTCAAATTCTGAAATGAAAAAGCGTAAACATTCCTGCATCTTTCCATGCCTCCTGCATTCATTATCCTCCACACCACCCTCCCTCCCTCCCTTTTCTTCTCCTCCTCCCTCCTTCTCCCTCATCCCTTCCAGTCTACCTGGAAATGTCATGCCTCTCTGTCTCTTTTCCCGCCACTTGGCCTAATTGCTTAATTTGACCTGCTTTCTCATCAATTAAAAGTCTGTCAGAAGGAGACAGATGGAGGATGGAGGGATGGGGGGGTTCGACGGACAGATCAATGACAGAAGAGATCAATAAGTGAATAGAGATTGGAAAAGGAAATGAGAGAGGAATGAAAAGACGAGGAGAACAAATTGAACAGGCTGGTCTTGGCAAACAGCTACAGCATCAACAAACTTTCTCTCTTTCTCTCTCTCTCTCTCTTGGTCTGTCTTTCTGTCTCTTTCAATTCAATTTCAATTTAAGAGGCTTTATTGGCATGGGAAACATATGTTAACATTGCCAAAGCAAGTGACTTAGGTAATAAACAAAAGTGAAATAAACATAAAAAATTAACAGTAAACATTACACTCACAAAAGTTCCAAAAGAGTAAAGTAATTTCAAATGAGTTTCCACCTCATTTTGTGGGCAGTTTGCACATAGCCTGTCTTCTCTTGAGAGCCAGGTCTGCCTATGGCGGCCTGGCTCAACAGCAAGGCTATGCTCACTGAGTCTGTACATAGTCAAAGCTTTCCTTAAGTTTGGGTCAGTCACAGAGGTCAGGTATTCTTCCACTGTGTACTCTCTGTTTAGGGCCAAAAAGCATTCTAGTTTGCTCAGTTCTTTTGTTAATTCTTTCCAATGTTTGGGACTAATTTGTTTGGGTCTAATTGTGTTGCTGTCCTGGGGCTCTGTGGGGTCTGTTTGTGTTTGTGAACAGAGACCCAAGACCAGCTTGCTCTTCTCCAGGTGCATCTCTCTGTAGGTGATGGCTTTGTTATGGGAGGTTTGGGAATTGCTTCCTTTTAGGTGGTCGTAGAATTGAATGTCTCTTTTCTGGATTTTGATAATTAGCGAGTATCGGCCTAATTCTGCTCTGCATGCATTAATTGGTGTTTTACGTTGTACACAGTGTCTTCTTCTCCCCCTCTCTTCCTATCCCACTCAATTCAATTCAAAGAGCTTTATTGGCATGGTAAACACATGTTTACATTGCCAAACAAATGGAATAGACAATAAACTAAAGGGAAACATTAGTAAACACTGCACTCACAATTTTTTTCAAGAATATAGACATTTCAAATGTTATATTATTGGCTATGTAAGGTGTTGTAACAATGTGCAAGTAGTTGTAGTATGAAAGGGAAAATAAATGAAAAGATAAATATAGATTGCATTCACAATGTTGTTTGTGCTCCACTACACTGGCTCTGACGCTCGTCGGATGTTCCGGGCGACTGTGTGATCACACTCTCCGTCACGCTCTACGTAGCCAATGTGAGTAAGACCTTTCAACAGGTTAACATTCACAATGTCACACCCTGATCTGTTTCACCTGTCTTTGTGCTTGTCTCTCCCCCCCACCAACTGTCTCCCATCTCCCCTCATTATCCCCTGTGTATTTATACCTGCGTGTATTTATACCTGCGTTTTCTGTTTGTCTGTTGCCAGTTCGTCTTGTCTCGTCAAGTCCTACCAGTGTGTTCCCGTGTTTCCTGCGCTCTTTTTTTTTCTTAGTCTTCCCAGTTCTGACCTTTCTGCCTGTCCTGACCCTGATCCTGCCGCCATCCTGTACCTACCTGACTCTGATTTGGATTTTGACCCTTTGCCTGCCTTGACTTACCTTTTGCCTGCCTCTCGAACTATAAAAAACTCTGAGACTCGTACTATCCTGTGTCTACATCTGGGTCTTAGCCTGAGCCATGACAGTACGAACTGGCCATGACTGACCAGCAGACTCAGACCAGCTCCACAACACTGTCTCCCAGCAAGGAGCCACCATTGGAAGACACAAGACGTTACTGCAATGGCTTATGGAGGGACTCCACACCCTGGCAGAACACTATGACCATTGCTTGAGCAATTCCGCGGATTCCCTACTAGGCAGCAAACCACACCAGTAATCCCCCCGCAACCAGCAGCGCTTCTTCCCAGTCTACCCCGTATTTCCCGAGAACCTTGCTTACTTCCTCTGGAGCGCTACGCTGGAGATTCTGGAACCTGCCGGGCCTTTCTCTCCCAATGGTCCCTCAAATTTGAGCTGCAGCCTTCTTCGTTCCCCTCGGACTGCTCGAAGAAAGCGTACCTCATTACGCTGATGTCCAGGAGGGCACTCACCTGGGCTATGGCGGTGTGCAAGCAACAGTCCGCCGTTTGCCTCAGTCTGGAGGAGTTTCTGGCTGGGGTACGTAAGGTGTTCGATTCTCCGTGGTCAGGGAAAGAGGCTGCTCGTAAGCTACTCCAGCTACGTCAAGATTCCCGTAGTGTGGCAGACTACGTCGTGGATTTTCGTACGTTAGCGGCTGAGAGTGCCTGGAACCCTGAAACCTTGTTCAACATGTTCCTTCATGGATTATCGGAGGTGATTAAAAACGAGCTCGCAGCCCGGGAGCTGACCATGGACCTCGACTCCCTTATAGCCTTGACTATCCAGATCGATGGGCGGCTATGGGAACGTAGGAGGGAGAGAGAATCTGTTCTTGTTGCCCTCGCTCATCCTCGATACCCACCTCGCCTCCAAGGAATCCCGGAAATCCCCGAAGTCTACATTTCCAAGTGAATCCGATGTCACCCGAGTTCTCACGGGAATCAAAAGGGCTGCTGACTTGTCTCCTCGGGAGCCCATGCAACTGGGCGAGGATGGATTGTCTCCTACTGAGCACTAACGCAGACTTAACACCAATAGCTGTCTATATTGTGGAGGTACAGGAGATTTCTTATCTACCTGCCTATTAAAAGACCAGGCTCATCAAGTAGGTACGAATATACTGGTGAGCCATACGGGGAGTGTCAATTCCTTACTTCTCGTAACCCCCTCTAACGAACCCTGTTGTGGGGAGGCCCGTCCAAATCCATCCGGGGGCTCATTGACTCTTGTGCCGACGAGAGCTTCATGGACACTTCCCTGATGTTGGAGCTGGGCATCTCCACTCAACCCCTTTCCATTCAGATTGAAGTCAGAGCTCTCTATTGCGAGTATCAGGCAACCACCGTAAATCCATGCAGTTTCTGCTCCTGGAGTCTCCTCATGTACCCATGGTTTTTGGGGTTTTCATGGCTCCAGAGTCACAATCCCCTTATGGACTGGGTTACAGGGTCCATCATGGGTTGGAGCCCATTTTGCCATGTTAATTGTTGGAAGTCGGCACAGCCTGCCCCGGGACATCTTCTTGCTGGCTTGGGAAAAACCTTGGATCGCTCCGCTGTTCCAGCGGATTAACAGGATTTACGGAAGGTTTTCAACTCTGCCCAAGCCAAATCTCTTCCGCCGCATCGACCCTACGACTGTGCTTTTAACCTTATCCCGGGCCCTGTTATTCACTCATTTCCATTTCACTATCTCCTACTGCCCGGGGTCCAATAATGTTGCTGCCTGTACTGTGTGTGCGCAGAACAAGACTCCGCGGCAAGCTCCGGCTGGCCTCCTTCAACTACTTCCCTGTCCCTCACCACCCCTGATCCCATATATCTTTGGACTTTGTCACAAGCCTCCCTCTATCAGATGGCACACCACCATCCTTACGGTGGTGGACAGGTTTTCCAAAGCCACCCATTTTATTCCCCTTTCTAAGTTGCCCTCAGCTATGTAGACGGACCAGCTCATGGTGCAGCACATCTTCCGGATCCATGGACTACCGGTCGACATGGTCTCCGATCGCGGTCCTCAGTTCTCGTCCCGGTTCTGGAAGGCGTTCTGCACCCTCATTGGGTCGTCGGCTAGCCTGTCCTCTGGTTTTCATCCCCAGCCTAATGGCTAGTCGGAGCGAGACAATCAGGACCTGGAGATGACTCTTCGCTGCCTCGTCTCCACCAATCCCACCACCTGGAGCCAGCAACTCGTGTGGGTGGAATATGCCCGCAACACCCTTCCCTGTTCTGCTACGAGTCTCTCGCCTTTTGAGTGTTCCCTGGGATATCAGCCCCCACTCTTCCCGGAGCAAGAGGAAGAGGTCAGCATACCTTCTGCACAGATGTTCGTCCGTTGCTTTTGCCGTACCTGGAAGTGAGCCCGGGCCGCTCTTCTCAAGATCCCCTCCAGGTATCGACAACAGGGGGACCATCACCGGACCCCTGCTCCCCGCTACCGTCTTGGGCAGAGGGTGTGGCTGTCCACTCGGGATCTGCCCCTCCAGGTGGAGTCCTGAAAACTCCCCCCCGGACCTTTCCCCACCATTAAGGTCCTTAGCCCCTCTACTGTTCGTCTTCTGTTTCCTCACACTCTCCATATACATCCCACTTTTCATGTGTCTAGGGTTAAACCTGTCTCACAGCCCTTTGTTTCCTGATTTTCAAGAACGACCACTCTCCCCCGTGTCATTAACTGTCAACCGGCGTACACGGTGAGGCGCCTCGTGAAGGTTCAACTGCGGGGCAGGGAATTCCAGTACCTGGTTGACTGGGAGGGTTATGACCAAGGGGAGAGGTGCTGGGTCCCCGCTAGGGACATCCTGGACCTAGCCCTCATAACTGAGTTCCACCGCCGGCACCCCGTTCAACCAGGTATGCGCCCAGGTAGGACGCCATGTGGTGTCCCTAGAGGGGGGGGGGGGGGGGGGGGGGGGGGGGTGTACTGTCACACCCTGAACTGTTTCACCTGTCTTTGTGCGTGTCTCCACCCCCCACCAGGTGTCTTCCATCTCCCCTCATTGTCCCCTGTGTATTTATACCTGCCTTTGTCTGTTGCCAGTTCGTCTTGTCCCGTCAAGTCCTACCAGCGTGTTCCCCTGTTTCCTGTACTCTAGTTTTAGTTTTTGTTAGTATTCCCAGGTCTAACCTTTCTTCCTGTCTGACCCTGATCCTGCCCGCCATTCTGTACCTGCCTGACACTGATTTGGATTACGACACTTTGCCTGCCTTGACATACCTTTTGCCTGCCCCTTGAACTATAAAAAACTCTGAGACTTTCTGTCTACTGTGTCTGCATCTGGGTCTTAGCCTGAGCCGTGATACACAATGCCGCAGGGCCAGACGGATGACAAGAATGCGTACTCAGAGCATGTGCTGACCAGCTGGCAAGTGTCTCCACAGTCTATACGGAGGAGGTCAGAGACCTGCCAGTGTGATGCCAGGGTAAAAACCTCTCCCTCAATGTCAGCGGCCCTTGTTTGCGGATGTGAATGGGAACTATTAGCTTTTAAGATAAAATTTAATAAATATGAAAAGATTGATTGTAGGGCTAGGATAAAGGATTATAGAATTAAAAAACTGCCTAGGTTCTCTATTGGAATAAGCTTATAGGATCCTAAAAGAATTACCCTTTTACATTTTAAAAATACATCTCAAAATAAAAAATGTAAAGGATGATTATTGTTCCGATACACACCGGCAAATGGATTAGGTATTGTCAACAGGGTTGTTGTCTCTATTAGTGGTTGAACAAACACAATAACTGGCTTATGGAAGCACTTCTCTAAACGAGAAAGAGGTATGTTATATATTTCTATACAAGCTATTTATGCTACCTTTTTATATTCTTGATCCTAATGATTTAGGCCTAGGTGTAAAACAGACGAGGTGATAGAGCAACGCAACTGGAATAAAAAACGAAATATGTGTGGGTGGAGAAAGGGTTGGTTTTACAGGTTTACTCACTCTGGATTGTCAGTATTGCATGTTTTCTTGGCTATCGTGGTATGGCTGTGTCAGAGTCGATTGTAAGTTAAACTTGGGTATTCCTTTATGGGCAGTGTGATGCCTAAGACACATTTTTAATTGCAGTCATTAGCGGCCGTTAGAATCTATGTTCCTTTTTCCTTCTTCTTTTTGTCGGAATACAACAGGATATAATGAGGACTACATGAAATATGTCTTGCATGTAATGGACATAAAAAAAGTACTGGTTTGCATTATATTTAGGTTGTTTTCTCAAAAAATATTCAAAATTTTTCAAACAACTGAATTCAATGAACTGAGCAGGCTGGGCTGACATGCTTATAGCCTTGCTAGGACTTTAAAATATGAGCATGCATTTATAAGATTGTGCTGTTATTATTTCTATCAATATGATCTTTTATTGTTACTATTCATTTTTTTCTGACTGTTTTCCAGGTTATTTGGTTAGTTCTCTTAAAAACCACCCTCATAGATATGTATGTTATCATGGGACTGCTCATTTTTCCCTCTGGCCAACGCCATTTGGTGGCTAAGGGTTTGCCTTAGGACTCAAAGGTGCGTCATGAGTCAGGGAGATGGTCTGATGGTCTTAGTGACAACAGACCTAGACGTGGTGGGAGGTTTTATTGGGTGGAATATTAGGACAATTGCTTAAACTTCTTTTTATTTTTTATTTTTTGTTACCTTTATTTAACCAGGAAGGGCTCATTGAGATTTAAAATATCTTTTTTAAGAGCGTCCTGGCCAAGATAGGCAGCACCAAGTCATTACAAAAATTACAGACAGACAACATGAAAAACTACAAGTAATCTAGTAAAAACCATTGAATTCACAAGAGTATAACAAAATCAAAAACAGCAAATTAAAAACATTGACAGGTCAGGGAAACAGCCTCAAAATCCTTCGTCAGTGATTTAAAAACACCAATCGGGACAAGTTCTTCCAGTTTAAAATTATTTTGTAGGGTGTTCCAAGACGATGGCGCAGAGTACATAAAAGACCTTTTACCAAATTCAGTTCGGACATTTGGAACAGTTAGCAGGATAAAGTCTAGCGAACGAAGAGAGTACCCACCACATTTCTGAACAATAAAAATGCCCAAATAAAAAGGTAGTAAACCCAAAATGGCTTTGTAAATAAAAGTATACCAGTGACTGAGCCTACGAGTGACTAGAGAAGGCCAGCCAACCCTGGTATACAAAGTACAGTGGTGCGCAAGGGTTTTGCAGTTTAAAATAAATCTCAAAGTGCCATGGCAAAGAGTGTCAATTGATCTCAAACACTGAGCAGAAGCATTCATATATAAAATATCCCCATAGTCTAGTAAAGGCATAAATGTAGCTGATACTAGCCTCCTTCTGGCTTCAAAAGAAAAACATGGATAGGGATAGGGATAGGGGGCAGCATTTTCACGTTTGGATGAAAAGCATGCACAGAGTAAACGGCCTGCTACTCAGTCCCAGTTGCTAATATATGCATATTATTAGTAGATTTGGATAGAAAACACTCTAAAGTTTCTAAAACTGTTTGAATGATGTCTGTGAGTATAACAATACTCATATGGCAGGCAAAAACCTGAGAAAAAATCCAACCAGGAAGTGGGAAATCTGAGGTTTGTAGTTTTTCAACTCATCGCCTATCGAATACACAGTGGGATATGGGTCATGTTGCACTTCCTAAGGCTTTAGAACCTTGTCTGATGCTTCTACTGGGAGGTGGGGCCGAATGAGAGGGGAATGAGTCAGAGGTCTGCCAGCAGCCACGAGCTGGTCATGCGCATTCACATGAGAGGTAGCTCCCGTTCCATTTTCTTTTTTGAAGACAAAGGAATTCTCCGGTTGGAACATTATTGAAGATTTATGTTAAAAACATCCTAAAGATTGATTCTATACTTAGTTTGACATGTTTCTACGACCTGTAATATAACTTTTTGGACTTTTCGTCCGTACTTTCCGCTGGACTTGCACGCGCGTCGTGAGTTTGGATTTGTTTACCAAACGCGCTAACAAAAGGAGGTATTTGGACATAAATGATGAACTTTATGGAACAAATCAAACATTTATTGTGGAACTGCAATTCCTGGGAGTGCATTCTGACGAAGATCATCAAAGGTAAGTGAATATTTATAATGCTATTTCTGACTCATCGTCTATTCACATCCCAGTAAGATATGGATCTGTTCGCACTTCCTACACCTTCCACTAGATGTCAACAGTCAGTAGAACGTGGAATGAAGCCTCTAGTGTGATGTGGGGCCGGATGGCAGCTATTTGAGTCAGTGGTCTGGCAGAATGCTAGTTCCTGGTTGTGCGCATTACTCATGATATCGCCATGCGTTCCATTACTCTGTAGACAAAAACGTATGCTCCGGTTGGAACGTTATTGGATATATATGATAACAACATCCTGAAGATTGATTCTCTACTTAATTTGACCAGTTTATTCGACCTGGAATATAACTTTTTGAAGTTTTCGTCCGAGTTCGCCTGGACCGGCGCCAGCGTTTGGACATGTGAACTAAACGTGCTAGCAAAAGTAGCTAATTGGACACTAGTAATGGACATTATCGAACAAAACAACGATTTATTGTGGAACTAGGATTCCTGGCACTGCATTCTGATGAAAGATCATCAAAGGTAAGGGAATATTTATGATGTAATTTCGTTTTTCTGTTGACTCCAACATGGCGGAGAAATGTTGTGTATTTCTGAGCGCCGTCTCAGATTATTGCATGGTATGCTTTTTCCTAAAGTTTTTAAAAAATCTGACACAGCGGTTGCATTAAGAACAAGTGTATCTTTAATTATATGTAAAACATGTATCTTTCATCAAAGTTTATGATGAGTATTTCTGTTATTTGACGTGGCTCTCTGTAATTACTCCGGAAATTTTGGAGGCCTTTCTGAACATGACGCCAATGTAAACCGAGATTTGTGGATATAAATATGCACATTATCGAACAAAACATAAATGTATTGTGTAACATGATGTCCTATGAGTGTCATCTGATGAAGATTATTAAAGGTTAGTGATTAATTCTATCTCTATTTCTGCTTTTGTGACTCCTCTCTTTGTGAGGAGTCACAAAGTCTCTTTGTGAGGAGTCACATCTTTGGCTGGGAAAAATGGCTGTGTGTTTTTGGGACTTGGCGGTGATCTAACGTAATCATATGTTGTGTTTTCGCTGTAAAACATTTTAAAAATTGGACACGATGGGTAGATCAACAAGATGTTTATCTTTCATTTGCTGTATTGGACTTGTTAATGTGTGAAAGTTAAATATTTCGAAAAAATATTTTTGAATTTCCCGCGCTGCCTTTTCAGCGGAATGTTGAATGTTGACTCCAACATGGCGGATATCTTTTGGGCTTTTTGGGTCTCTGAGCGCCGTACTCAGATTATTGCATGGTTTGCTTTTTCCGTAAAAAAAAATTGTTATCTGACACAGCGGTTGCATTAACATTTCTAGGACACACGTTCCGCTAGCGGAACCCCCCCCCCCAACATTCCGCTGAAAAGGCAGCGCGGGAAATTCAAAAATATTTTTTTGAAATATTTAGACCCAGAATTTCCACTTCCTGTTTGGAAGTTTGCCAGCCATATGAGTTCTGGGATACTCACAGACATAATTCAAACCGTGTTAGAAACTTCAGAGTGTTTTCTATCCAATAGTAATAATAATATGCATATATTCACATCTGGGACAGAGTAGGAGGCAGTTCACTATGGGCACCAATTCATCCAAAAGTGAAAATGCTGCCCCCTATCCCTAAAAAGTTAAGGAGAAGCATATCTTTTTATTTGTGAATAACACTTGTATCTTTTATTAATGTTTATTATGAGTATTTCTGTGATTTGATGTGGCTCTGTGAAAATCCACGGGATGTTTTGGAGGCAAAGCCAAATGTAAACTGAGGTTTTTGGGTATAATATGAACTTGATAGAACAAAACATACATGTATTGTGTAACATGTTGTCCCGGGAGTGTCATCTGATGAAGAATATCAAAGGTTAGTGATTCATTTCATCAATATTTCAGCTTTTTGTGACTCCTCTCTTTGGTTGGAAAATCACTGTATGCTTTCTGTGACTAGTTGCTGACCTAACATAATGATATGTTCTGCTTTCGCCGAAAAACTTTTTTGAAATCGGACACTGTGGTTGGATTAACGAGAATTTTATCGTTAAAATGGTGTTTGATGTATGTTTGAGAAAATACTAGCGGAACCTCAGTCCTAGACAGGTTAACAGTGCAAATATTATGGTCCAGCTATATGGACACTTAATCATCATGTGCTTTTTAATGGTAACTTTACAAACATTGGTTGTGGTAAGTATAATTGAAACTTGGGTATCATTATGGTAAGTGGGGAAATAAGTATAGCCAGTTATAATTGCAATTACTTAGCAGATCATTAAAAAAATATAATTTTTACATGTATAAAAGAGAAAGAATATAATCTCTATTGTTTACAAATATAAATAAGGGTGCGTGGAAAAAGGACTGGGAGGAAGAAATATATTTTTGTCATGGGCAAAGAAACTCAAAAAGGGTGATTATACTAATTAATACAAATGTTGATACGATTGAGCAAACTGTGCAAACAGATCCGCAAGGAAGATTGATTATTTTAAATATGCTATTGGACCAAAAACAGATCTGGCTAATTAATATATATTGGCCAAATAATGATGATCCACACTATAATAATCTATTGAGCTCACAAGCAACTAATTAATCTATTACTATGGTGGGAGATTATAATACGGTTTTAAGTACCTCAATGGATTATAAAGGAAATAATTTTACAAACTTTCACCCTCAAGCACTTAAGGAGATCACAAATATCATGTATACATTAGAACTAGTGGATAAATTTACAAATTACCTACATGTACAAATTACCTCAACTAACCTGTACCACTGCACATTGACTCGGTACCGGTGCCCTCTGTATATAACCTCATTATTGTTATTCTTATTGTGTTACTTTTTTATTATAACTTTTTATTTTAGTCTACTTGGTAAATATTTTCTTAACTCTTCTTGAGCTACACTGTTGGTTAAGGGCTTGTAAGTAAGCATTTCACGGTAAAGTCTACACTTGTTGTATTCGGCGCATGTGACAAATAAAGTTTGATTTGATTTGATGTGCTATATGGAGGCTGAAAAACCTGACCTAGTGAGATATACATGGAGGAGGCTTAAACAAGCTAGTCATCTTGATTTCTTCCTAGTCTCATTCTTGCTGGCATGAAAAGTTTAAAAAGTATTAATAGGAGACCGAATGCGATCGGACCACCATCTAACTGGCCTCGATATAACTCTTACAGAATATCCACATGGACGGGGACTTTGGAAATGTAATAAAAGCCCACTTTTAAATGTGCTTTTAGAGGCCATTCAATAGAATACTCATCATTAAAACTAAAGCAGTTTAGGTCAAAAGAGATTAGACTAATACAGGAAATATAGGAAGTAACAGCACAGGTAGATGGTAATGGGAACTGTACTATAGAGGCACAAAATAGGTTAGAGGAACAACAAATATAAATGGAGGTACTTATTCAAGAACGATCAAGTGTAATGTATTTCAAAAATTAAGCAAATTGGATGGAAAATTGTGAAAAATTCACAAAATTTTTCAGGAATCTTTAACATAGAAATTATACCAAGAAGAATTTACAGAAACTCGTTAGAAATGTGGAGTCATCCATGATTCACCAAATTATATTTTGAAAAAGGAAGCAAAATATTTTAAGCATATGTTTTCTTTTCAGACTCCTCCATTTCCACTGAATGATGTTAGCTGTAAGGATTTATTTCCTAATAATAATAATAATAATGTAAAATTAACAAATTTACAGAAAGACCTGTGTGAAGGCCAACTTACAGAAGAGGAACTTTTTGAGGCAATAAAATATTTTCAGTCTGGAAAACCCCCAGGGCTTGACGGTATACCAGTAGAGGTATATCAGACCTCTTGAGCATGTTTTAATTACTCCTATACAAATGGTAGACTTTCAGGTACTCAACAAGAAGGTCTGATTTCATTACTACTAAAACAGGACCCAGGTGGTAAGTATAAAGATCCAGTCAATTAAAAAAAAACTGGAGGTCTCTAAGACTTCAATGTTGTGACGTGAAAATCCTGGCGAAATGCATAGCACATAGAATAAAAACGTTTTTACCAGATATTGTTCATCCTGATCAGACAGGTTTTTACATGGACGATATATTGAAGATAATATATGACAATTACTTGAAAATATGTAACATTATGAAACATCAAAGATACCAGGCCTGGTCTTCATAGCAGATTTTGAAAAGGCGTTTGATAAAGTACGACTAGAATTTACAAATAAATGCCTGGATTACTTTAATTTTGGTGAAACTCGTATAAAATGGGTTAAAGTTATTTACAGCAACTCCAGATGTAAAATAGTAAATAATGGTTACTTCTCAGAAAGTATTGAGCTTATAAGAAGAGTTAAACAAGGCTGTCCGTTGTCTCCATTTCTACTTATTATGCCCATTGAAATGCAAGCTATTAAAATTAGATCCAACAAGAACATCAAGGGGTTAGAAATCAAGGGGATAAAAACAAAAGTGTCAATGTACGCCGATGAATATAGTTTTTTCTTAAGTCCGCAATCTGGATCCCTGCACAGTCTCATTGAAGATCTTGATCACTTTTCTAGCCAATCTGGATTAAAACCTATTTACGACAAGTGTACCATATTACCTCTTGGATCGTAAACAAATACAGTGTTTACTCTACCTTGTAGTTTACCAATAAAATGGGCGGATGATGAAGTAGACATACACTACCGTTCAAAAGTTTGGGGTCACTTAGAAATGTCCTTGTTTTTGAAAGAAAAGCACATTTTTGTCTGTTAAAATAACATCAAATAGATCAGAAATACAGTGTAGACATTGTTAATGTTGTAAATGACTGTTGTAGCTGGAAACTGCAGATTTTCTATGGAATGTCTACATAGGCATACAGAGGCCCATTATCAGCAACCATCACTCCTGTGTTCCAATGGCACGTTGTGTTAGCTAATCCAAGTTTATAATTTTAAAAGGCTAATTGATCATTAGAAAACCCTTTTGCAATTATGTTAGCACATCTGAAAACGGTTGTTCTGATTAAAGAAGCAATATAACTGGCCTTCTTTAGACTAGTTGTCACGATCGTCGTAATAACATTCGGACCAAAGGGCAGCGTGATATGGGTTCCACATGTTTATTGAATGAAACGCACAAAGAAAACAATAAAGAACAAACAAAACATGAAGTAAATGAAGTGCTCACAGGCAACTACACATAAACAAGATCCCACAAAACACAGTGGGGAAATGGCTGCCTAAATATGATCCCCAATCAGAGACAACAAAAATCAGCTGCCTCTGATTGGGAACCATACCAGGCCAACATAGAAATAAACAACCTAGATTACCCACCCTAGTCACACCCCGACCTAACCAAAATAGAGAATCTCTCTATGATCAGGGCGTAACACTAGTTGAGTATATGGAGCATCAGCGTTTGATTACAGGCTCAAAATGCCTAGAAACAAAGAACTTTCTTCTGAAACTGAAACTTTCTTCTGAAATTTCTTCTGAGAAATGAAGGCTATTCCATGCGAGAAATTGCCAAGAAACTGAAGATCTTGTACAACGCTTTATACTACTCCCTTCACAGAACAGTGCAGACTGGCGCTAACCAGAATAGAAAGAGGGGTGGGAGGACCCAGGGCACAACTGAGCAAGAGGACAAGTACATGAGAGTGTCACATACACTGGACAGAGGAACTCTGCCTAGAAGGCCAGCATCCCGGAGACGCCTCTTCACTGTTGATGTTGAGACTGGTATTTTGCGGGTACTATTTAATGAAGCTGCCAGTTGAGGACTTGTGAGGCGTCTGTTTCTCAAACTAGACACTCTAATGTACTTGTCCTCTTTCTCAGTTGTGCACCGGGGCCCCCCAACTCCTCTTTCTATTTCCACATTCCTCTTTCCATTTCTACATTTTTCAATTTTCTTTCTCTCTTCATTGTTGGGAAGAACATGTAAGGAAGCATTTCACAGTTAGTCCACACCTGTTGTGTCACGCCTGCTCCCGCTCTTCCCCCCTGGCGCTCGAGGGCACCAGGCTGCCCTGCATCACGCACTCCTGCCATCATCTATTACGCACACCTGCCTTCCCTCGCATCAGCGATATTGGACTCACCTGGACTCACTCATCACCTGTTTATTACCTCCCCAGTTCCCCAGCTCTGTTCCCCACGTCTGCATTAATTATTATTTATCTGTGTTACCCGCGTGCTGACGCTGTTCTTGTCTCGTTCTGTGTCCGTTCCATGTTAAATGTTTGACTCCCCCTACCTGCTTGTTTATGAAGCATGTGACAAATAACATTTGATTTAATTTATCAAGCTAGTATTTTGTTTTTACAATAAACTTTTTTGCAGTTTTGAGCTGCATCTTTCCGTCATATCGATTGTTGATATGGAAATAACATTAGAACCGCATTTTTGATACGTGTCTGTAATAATATTTCACTTAATAATATTATGATAGGTGTGTTTGTGTGCTTGCACGCACCGTGTGTGGTGCATTGGAAGAATTGTCTGAGCTGTTGAGCAGTGTGTAGTTTTTCTTAATGATATGAAATATGCCGCCAACAGATGATACCGCTTGTGTATTTTGGCTACATTGGTATTTACATTTGGTGAACATTGTTTGTCAATTTCGGTTAATAGCCTATATCACTCTGGTTGTTGGAGTAATCTGTTGTATGGTGAACTTGGGCTTAAGGTGTATTTGTGAGTATATCTGGCTTTGATTATAGCCTACCCAGCCACCGACCTCGCTGCACGTCACTGCTGTAGATTTACTTCACGTGTCTGAATGCATGTGATTTATCGTGGTGAGAAATACATCTCCCAATCCATAAAAGGAGGATTTCAATCAATGTGTCGTAGTGATGCTGTAAATCAGTATGTGCCTCCCACATATTCATTCACACATGCACAAACACACACACACACACATGCATGTAAAGTTGCACATGCAGATTATGAACAAACACACAAAAGCACTTATAAACACACATATACATAGACAAAGACAGGACATACAGATACAGAGACAGTCGGAGAGAAAAAATAAGAGAGAAAGGAGGAAAGAGAGAGAAAGAGACAAAGCAAGAGAGAGAAAGAGAAAGAAAGACAGAGAGCGAAAGAGAGAGAGAGAGCAGCCAGGTTGTTCAAGATTGAAATTGAATGTCTATCCATGTCCTGAGGATGTCGGGAAATGCCTTCAAAACTGGCCACTGGGGCAAAAGTGAGGCGCTGTTACCATCAAGTAGGCTTCAGTTTTGCTAGGGTGTTGTGGAGAGAAAGAGACAGACATACAGACCGAGAGAGAGCGAGAGAGATAGAGCGAGGGAGAGACAGCGAGAGAGAGCGAGGGAGAGACAGCGAGGGAGAGCGAGAGAGAGCGTGAGAGAGAGAGAGCGAGAGAGGGCGAGAAAGAGCAAGGGAGAGCGAGGGAGAGCGAGAGAGAGCGAGGGAGAGCGAGAGAGAGCGTGAGAGAGCGAGAGAGAGAGAGAGAAAGAAAGTTGTGTTATTCTCCTCTTCATCACCTTGTTCTAATTAGTCCTCTCAGGAGAGTGAGACTCAGACCAATTAGAGTGCGTTATCAAAGAGGGTCTGGAGCAGGGTGCAGGCCCACCCTGACTCCCTCCCTCTACCTCACCCCTAGGGATAGGCCCTCATGAAAGGGCTCTCATACACACACACACACACAGTCACACACTGTCACACACACACAATCAAACACACACACAGCAGTCACTTGCACGTGCATATTATGCACAAACACACTCACACACACACACACACACACACAAATACAAACACACAAACTTGAGCAGACACACTGTGATAACATCATACAATGAAATTATCCCAAACTACACTACTGTGTAAAATCACATACACAAACAGTAGAGTCCAGATTGTGAAACGCTGCAGCAACTTGTCTCCCAGGCAGGCAGGCAGGCAGGCAGGCAGGCAGGCAGGCAGGCAGGCAGGCAGGCAGGCAGGCAGGCAGGCAGGCAGGCAGGCAGGCAGGCAGGCAGGCAGGCATATATATTGTATTGAACAACAGTTGTAGTAAGACCATGTCCTGTATACCATCTCCAGTATCCTCTCTCTGGGGCAACCTGCTGCCCTCACCTTTCATACTATTCCAGCCTCTAATAATGGAGACACTTCAGGTCATGAAGAAGAATTAGGTTATGAAACACTCAATGTAGGCGGAAGACTTGGTTATGGAGACAATAGCATGAGCAACATAGTGGACTCAGCCAGGAGGCCCGGGACACATGCACACAGACACGCACCCATGCATGGACATGCACACGCACCTGACACGCATACACACACACGCATGCAAACCCTCACACGCCCACACTCCAACACAAGGACACACACATCCCTGTTGACATGAGAGACGGATAAAAGTGTTGAATCTAGCCTGCGCTCGGAAACACAACTGTGTGTGTTTGTAACAGCTATTTTGGTATCTATAGACAAATCATAAAGTAATTTTTTAATAACAGCACTCAGTGATATGATGGCGTTCAGTGATTAGATTGTGAAAGGCTGATAGCCCATATTGGTGTGGTTCCTCAGGGCTGCATATAGAAAGATGGGTCAGGGGTGACACTCCATGGGATCAATGTCACTCATAACAGCCATATTGAACAACCTATAGCCTAGCCTAGATAGTAAAACTCGCCCCGTGTGTGAGTGGGGGAGGGGGGGGAGGTGGAGGCCCAAATGTAGCCCCCACCCACAGTGAGTCTTTCCCCATCCAGGAGCAACTCTGCTGGGCCAGAGTGGCAGGCTCTCAGGTGGTAGATGTGTAGAGGGGCCAGAGAAGTGACTTCCCTCAGACTTCATTAAAGTAATCATGGCACCGATACTAACCATGTTTGGGAGAGGGGCTGAGGGGAGCGCTGAAAAACGAGATGGAGTCTTATTAGATCATCAGCCAGAACAATCCTCTCTCCTCCTCATCACAACACACACACACAGACACACACAGACACATCGAAAAACACACACTCCTTCA
>NC_052322.1:39745559-39779784 GCF_016432855.1 Salvelinus namaycush
CTTTGGAGGGGGCAGGAGGTGGGGCTGGGTATAGGGTATAAGGTATAGGGTATGAAGTATAAGGTAAGGGGTATGGCCTGTGTAATATAGTATGGAGGATATAGGGTGGGGTATAGGGTGAGGCCTGTGTTATACAGTATAGAGGATATAGGGTGGGGAATAGGGTGAGGCCTGTGTTATACAGTATAGAGGATATAGGGTGGGGAATAGGGTGAGGCCTGTGTTATACAGTATAGAGGATATAGGGTGGGGAATAGGGTGAGGCCTGTGTTATACAGTATAGAGGATATAGGGTGGGGTATAGGGTGAGGCCTGTGTTATACAGTATAGAGGATATAGGGTGGGGAATAGGGTGAGGCCTGTGTTATACAGTATAGAGGATATAGGGTGGGGTATAGGGTGAGGCCTGTGTTATACAGTATAGAGGATATAGGGTGGGGAATAGGGTGAGGCCTGTGTTATACAGTATAGAGGATATAGGGTGGGGTATAGGGTGAGGCCTGTGTTATACAGTATAGAGGATATAGGGTGGGGAATAGGGTGAGGCCTGTGTTATACAGTATAGAGGATATAGGGTGGGGTATAGGGTGAGGCCTGTGTTATACAGTATAGAGGATATAGGGTGGGGAATAGGGTGAGGCCTGTGTTATACAGTATAGAGGATATAGGGTGGGGTATAGGGTGAGGCCTGTGTTATACAGTATAGAGGATATAGGGTGGGGTATAGGGTGAGGCCTGTGTTATACAGTATAGAGGATATAGGGTGGGGAATAGGGTGAGGCCTGTGTTATACAGTATAGAGGATATAGGGTGGGGAATAGGGTGAGGCCTGTGTTATATAGTATAGAGGATATAGGGTGGGGTATAGGGTGAGGCCTGTGTTATACAGTATAGAGGATATAGGGTGGGGTATAGGGTGAGGCCTGTGTTATACAGTATAGAGGATATGGGGTGGGGAATAGGGTGAGGCCTGTGTTATACAGTATAGAGGATATAGGGTGGGGTATAGGGTGAGGCCTGTGTTATACAGTATAGAGGATATAGGGTGGGGTATAGGGTGAGGCCTGTGTTATATAGTATGGATGGTATAGGATGGGGTATAGGGTAAGGCCTGTGTTTTTTTGTATATAAGGTATAGGGTGGGGTATAGGGTGAGGCCTGTGTTATATAGTATGGATGGTATAGGATGGGGTATAGGGTAAGGCCTGTGTTTTTTTGTATATAAGGTATAGGGTGGGGTATAGGGTGAGGCCTGTGTTATACAGTATGGAGGGTATAGGGGGGGGGGGTGTATAGGGTAAGGCCTGTGTTTTATAGTATGGAGGGTAATGGGTGGGGTATACTGTAAGGTATGTGTTATATAGTATGGAGGGTACAGGGTTGGGTGTAGGGTAAGGCCTGTGTTATATAGTATGGAGGCTATTTATTTATTTTATTTTTATTTCACCTTTATTTAAAACCAGGTAGGCCAGTTGAGAACAAGTTCTCATTTACAACTGCGACCTGGCTAAGATAAAGCAAAGCAGTGCGACACAAACAACAGCACATAGTTACATATAGGATAAACAAACGTACAGTCAATAACACAATAGGAAATAAATCTATACACAGTGTGTGCAAATGAGGTAAGATTACGGAGGTAAGGCAATAAATAGGGTATAGGGTGGGGTATAAGGTAAGGCCTGTGTTAAATTGTATGGAGGGTATAGGGTGGGGTATAGGGTGAGGCATGTGTTATATAGTATGGAGGGTACAGGGTAGGGTAGAGGGTGAGGTATGAGTTATATAGTATGGAAGGCATAGGGTGGGGTAAAGGGTGGGGTATAGGGTATAGGGTAAGGCATGTGTTATATAGTATGAAGGGTATAGTGGGTATTAGGGTAAGTCCTTTGTAATATAGTATGGAGGGTACAGGGTGGGGTATAGTGTAAGGACGGATTTATATTGTATGGAGGGTATAGGGTGGGGTTTAGGTAAGGCCTGTGTTATATAGTATGGAGGGTATAGGGTGGGGTATAGGGTAAGGCCTGTGTTATATAGGGTGGGTTGTAGAGTAAGGCCTATGTTATACTGTATGGAGGGTATAGGGTGGGGTTTAGGGTAAGGCCTGTGTTATTTAGTTTGGAGGGTATAGGTTGGGGTAAAGGGTGAGTCATGTGTTATATTGTATGGAGGGTATAGGGTTTGGTGTAGGGTAAGGCCTGTGTCATATAGTATGGAGTGTATTGTGTGGGTTGCAGTGTTAGGCCAATGTTATATAGTATGGAGGGTATAGGGTGGGGTATACGGTATGGCCTGTTTTATATATTATGGAGGGTATAGGGTGGGATATAGGGTGTAGATGCTGACACACCACCAGAAACACACTGGTTTGAAGAGTGAGGAACAAACACAGACAGACAGACACAGACAGACAGACAGACAGACAGACAGACAGACAGACAGACAGACAGACAGACAGACAGACAGACAGACAGACAGACAGACAGACAGACAGACAGACAGACAGACAGACAGACAGACAGACAGACAGACAGACAGACACAAACAGGGTATTATGTAATCTTTAATAATCCTTGGGCCAATATACTGACTGAATGATAACTTGATCACACCCTACTTGGCTAGATGCCACTGGGCCAATCATCAGAACCATTTTGGGGTGTTTTGGGAAAATTGATGAGTCCTAGAAAATGGTCAGTCATAGTCAGCGTATTAGTCTGATTTTATGGATGTGTGTTTGAGGCCAGACTGATTCACATACAGGTCCCCAAGGAGCCGGAGACACTTCATGTCTGTGCTGAATGCCGGAAGTCTACCAAGTACAAGCACACACACGCACGCACACACACACGCGCGTGCACGTGCACACATGCACACGAACACACACACACACACACACACACACACACGCACACACACACACACACACACACACACACACACACACACACACACACACACACACACACACACACACACACACACACACTAGATTCTGGGGAAATATTCACCAGTTTATTAGTAACAGATTTTGTAGGCACATACACACAGAGGGACAAATAAAACTGAAAAACACTGGTCAACTGGCAGACATCTAGAGACAGAAATACTTACAATTGCATGTGCAGGATGATCTCACCTGCTTTGCTGAATAAACAATATTATGTAACTGATTCAATAATGACTATGGCTCATAGGATTGGCTCACACAGGCAGAGTGAGTGTCTGATGGACAGAAACTAACCATAACAGACACTGCACTTCCTATTCTCTGACTAACACAGCATGAGTGTGCCGGACCTCAGTGATCAGGGAGTATAATGATACACTCACACACACACACACTGATTAAAAAGGTAAAGAGAAAAAAAAATCTCATAATACTGGACTATCGGACCACCATCAAATTGTGTTTGCTATCGCAACAAATTATCTGCTCAGACCCCAACCAAGGATCATCAAAAGCCGTGCTATAAATTCTCGGACAACCCAAAGATACCTAGATGCCCTTCCAGACGTCGGAGTACAAAAATCGGTTAACCACCTAAATGAGAATCTAAATTTAACCTTGCGTAACACCCTAAATGCAGTCGCACCACTAAAAACAAAAAAACATTTATCACATGAGATTTGCTCCATGGTATACAGAAAATACCCGAGCCCTGAAGCAAGATTCCATAAAATTAGAACGGAATAGGCGCTCCATCAAACTGGAAGTCATCCGACTAGCTTGGAAAGACAGTACCATACAATATCGAAGAGCCCTCACTGCTGATCGATCAATCTATTTTTCCAACCTAATTGAGGAGAATAACAACAATCCCCCCTCAAAAAATTACTTTGTCGCAAAGCTAACTAAAAAGCAGCATTCCCCAAGAGAGGATGGCTTTCACAACAGCAGTGATTAATGGCGTTAGACCAAGGCTCTGCATCTGTCCTCATGCTCCTAGACCGTAGTGCTGCTTTTGAAACAATCGATCACCACATTCTTTTGGCGAAATTTGAAACACTAATTGGTATACACGGACAAGTTCTTGCCTGGTTTAGATCTTATCTGTCGGAAAGATATCCGTTTGTCTCTGTGAATGGTATGTCCTCTGACAAATCAATTGTAAGTTTTGGTGTTCCTCAAGGTTCCGTGTTAGGACCACTATTGTTTTCACCATATATTCTACCTCTTGGGGATGTAATTCGGAAACACAATGTCAACTTTCACTGCTATGCAGACGACATACAGCTGTACATTTCGATTAAACATGGTGAAGCCCCAAAATTGCCCTCGCTGGAAGCATATGTTTCAGACATATTTGGCGGCAAATGTTTTACTTTTAAACTCAGACAAAACATAGATGCTAGTTCTAGATCCCAAGAAACAAAGAGATCTGCTGTTGGATCTGACAATTAATCTTGATGGTTGTACTGTATAGTCATCTCAAATAAAACTGTGTAGGACCTCTGCGTTACTCTGGACCCTGATCTCTCTTTTGATGAACATATCAAGAATATTTCAATGACAGCTTTTCTCCATCTTCATAACATTGCAAAAATCTGAAACATTTTGTCCAAAAATGATGTAGAAAAGCCAATCCATGCTTTTGTCACTTCTAGATTAGACTACTGCGATGCTGTACTCTCCAGCTACCCGGATAAAGCTCAAAACAAACTTCAGTTAGTGCTAAACACGGCTGCTAGAATCTTCACTAGAACCAAAAAATGTGATCAAATTACTCTAGTGCTAGCCTCTCTACACTGGTTTCCTGTTAAGGCTAGGGCTGATTTCACGATTTTACTGCTAACCTACAAAGCATTACATGGGCTTGCTCCTACCTATCTCTCTGATTTGGTCCTGCCGTACATACCTACACGTACGCTACGGTCACAAGACTTATGCCTCCTTATTGTCCCTAGAATTTTTAAGCAAACAGCTGGAGGCAGGGCTTTCTCTTATAGAGCTCCATTTTTATGGAATGGTCTGCTTTTTCATGTGAAAAACGTAGACTCGGGTCTCGATCTTTAAGTCTTTACTGAAGACTCATCTCATCAGCAGGTCCTATGATTGAGTGTAGTCTGACCCAGGGATGCGAAGGTAAACAGCAAGGCACTGGAGCTACGAAACCCCCTTGCTGTCTCTGCCTGGTCTGCTCCCCTCTCTTCACTGGAATTCTCTGCCTCTGACCCTATTACGGGAGCTGAGTCACTGGCTTAATAGTGCTCTTCCATGCCGTCCCTAGGAGGGGTGAGTCACTTGAGTGGGTTGAGACATAGACGTGATCTTCCTGTCCGGTTTTGTGCCCCCTCAGGCTCGTGCGGAGGAGGAGATCTTCGTGGGCTATACTCAGCCTTGTATCAAGGTAGTAAGTTGGTGGTCTGTTGATATCCCTCTAGTGGTGTGGGGGCTATACTCAGCCTTGTATCAAGGTAGTAAGTTGGTGGTCTGTTGATATCCCTCTAGTGGTGTGGGGGCTATACTCAGGCTTGTCTCAGGGTAGTAAGTTGGTGGTCTGTTGATATCCCTCTAGCGGTGTGGGGGCTGTGCTTTGGCAAAGTGGATGGGATTATATCCGGCCTGGTTGGCCCTGTCCGGGGATATCGTCGGACAGGGCCACAGTGTCCCCCCCCCCCCCCTCATCTCAGCCTCCAGTATCTGTGCTGCAGTAGTCTATGTGCTAGGGGCCTAGGCTCAGCCTGTTATGTTAGGTGTAATTATCCTGTCTTATCTGGTGTCCTGTGTGAATTATGCTCCCTTTAATTATTTCTCTCTCCCTCTCTCCCTCCCTTCCCTCCCGGAGGACCTGAGCCCTAGGACCATGCCTCAGGACTACCTGCACTGATGACTCCTGGCTGTCCCCAGTCCACCTGGTCATGCTGCTGCTCCAGTTTAAACTGTTCAGCCTGCGGCTATGGAACGGTGACCTGTTCACTGGATGTGCTACTGTGTCCCGGACCTGCTGTTTTTGACTCTCTCTACCGCACCAGCTGTCTCAAGGTCTGAATGCTTGGTTATGAAAAGCCAACTGACATTTACTCCTGTTGCACCCTCTACAACCACTGTGATTATTATTTGACCCTGCTGGTCATCTATGAACATTTGAACATCTTGAAGAACAGCCTGTACTCTTATAATCTCCACCCAGCACAGCCAGAAGACGACTGGTCACCCCTCAGAGCCTGGTTCCTCTCTAGGTTTTTTCCTAGGTTCCTGCCTTTCTAGGGAGATTTTCCTAGCCACCGTGCTTCTACATCTAGATATCTTGCTGTTTGGGGTTTTAGGCTGGGTTTCTGAATAGCACTTTGTGACATCTGCTGATGTAAAAACGGCTTTATAAATACATTTGACTGAACATTTGATTGAAAAACACACACACAGGAACATAGACAAAAAATGTAATACAGAGACACATAAACAAAAACATACACACACACACACACACACACACACAACCACACAGTTGCAAAAATTACAGAAGAGAACAAAAGGCACCCACACACACATATTAGTGGGCCAGTAGGACTATTTCTGTATTTTACGGAGTCACAAAGACTGTTCCACCAGCACCATGCTATTCTCATATCAAATATCTGTTTACATGCAGACACAAAGCTTTGAAAGTGGGCCACAGCTCATAAAAACCTCTTTATATCTCTCACCACTGAAGAGTGAAACAATACATGAGCTCCAATGTGTTCTTGTGTGATATTGTGTATTCTGTGTATGCTGTAGGCATGTGTGTATTATTGCATATTGTGTGTGTGTGTGTGTGTGTGTGTGTGTGTGTGTGTGTGTGTGTGTGTGTGTGTGTGTGTGTGTGTGTGTGTGTGTGTGTGTGTGTGTGTGTGTGTGTGTGTGTGTGTGTGTGTGTGTGTGTGTGTGTGTGTGTATTTCCCCCACTTTTGCGTATAATAAAATGTGTAGGTGTTGTTGTTTGAATTCCCTCCACTGATCTTTTCCAATCTTTTTTCCAGCTGACAGAATTTCCAGCCTCTCTACTCAGCTAACAGCCCTGCCTCAGCCTGGCTTCCTGAATCACAGCCTCTCCACTCAGCTAACAGCCCTGCCTCAGCCTGGCTTCCTGAATCACAGCCTCTCTACTCAGCTAACAGCCCTGCCTCAGCCTGGCTTCCTGAATCACAGCCTCTCCACTCAGCTAACAGCCCTGCCTCAGCCTGGCTTCCTGAATCACATGTAACCTAATCACTTAAACCATCTGTTCATTATGTTCATACAAAAAAGACTTGGCTGCTATTCACAGCTATTCACTGAATTAGCAAGCCCTCTCTCCTTTTTGTTCTCTCTCTCTCTTCTCGCTCTCTCTCGCTCTGTCTCTCTTTCCGCTCTCTCTCTCTCGCTCTCTCTCTATCTCTGCCTTTGCCCCCCTCCTACCTATACCCGCATTGTATTCCTTGTCCTTTCTCTCTACCCCTAACCATCCTCCATCTTACACATCTATCTCCTTTCTCTCACTCCCTCCACTTCCACTCCACTCTATCTCTCCATCTCTCCCCTATCCCCCCATTTCCTCTCCTCCTCCCCGTATCCCTCCCTACCCTTTTTGTCACCTCTCTCCCTCTCCCCAGTGGGTGATTACTATGTAGTACCTCATTGTTGTGCTTTTCCCCCTCTCTAACTCTTCCCCCCTACCTCCTTCACTTCTCCACTTCACCTCTCTCCCATCACTTCTCCCCCTACCCATACTGACAGAGTATATGGCCTGAGCTGCTTTACCCCATCTCTCCCGCCTCTCTTGCCCCCTCTCTCACCTCTCTCCCCCGGCACTCACAGTCCCCTCTCCCCCCTCCTCACACAGTCCTCTCTCCTCCCTCTCTCTCACCTCTCTCCCCCGGCACTCACAGTCCTCTCTTCCCTCTCCTCACACAGTCCTCTCTCCTCCCTCTCTCTCGCCTCTCCCCCCTCCTCACACAGTCCTCTCTCCTCCCTCTCTCTCGCCTCTCTCCCCCGGCACTCACAGTCCTCTCTCCTCCCTCTCTCTCGCCCCTCTCTCCCGACTTTCACAGCCCTCTCTCCCCCAGCTCTCATAGCCTTCTCTCCCCCTTCTCTCACAGTCCTCTCTCCCCCAGCCCTCTCTCCTCACAGTCTTCTCCCCCCCCTCTCTCTCGCCTCTCTCCCCCGGCTCTCTCGCCTCCCCCCAAGGCTTTCACAGCCTTCTCTCCCCCTCTCACAGTCCTCTCTCCCCCGGCTCTCACAGCCCTCTCTCCCCCTTCTCTCACAGTCTTCTCACCCCTTTTCTCACCCTCCTTTCTCCCTCTGCCACCCTCTTCTCTCCCTCCCCCTCACCCTCCTGTCTTCTCTTGCCCCCTCCTCTCGTCCACCCCCCCCCGTCCCCCCGTCCCCCTCCAGAATTCCATTGAGACAGAGCAGATCCCTGAGCTACGGGAGGAACTCCCCAAAGGTTTTGAAGCCAACTTATTTTTGTTAATGCTATCGACCCACTCGCTTCCTTAATTGATATTCACAATGCTAATCTGGGTTTATACATCTGAGCCAATATTGATCCAGAGAAGAAGACATAATAAATGTTATCCCCTCCACCAATGCACAGCATAAGCGTTATTGTAATGCTGGGACAACATCATTTAATAGTGAAATTGCCATGGTAATTTTATTATGGCCATCGAGCGGCCGGCACACAGAGACATAATCAGAGTAGTAAGTAGGGCTTATGGCAGCGGGGCTGTCCCCAGGGAGGCCTAGCTCCAAGATGAAGCCTGGGGGTGGAGTGGGCAGGCTGCCCAGGCAACACAGCACGTTCTGGGGTACCGAGACCAGGTTTAAACTCCTGTTTGACTGGCTCTAAGTGAAAAGACTGGAGAGGATTGATAGGGTTCAGGTTATAACATGGAAACTTACCAGAGAGAGAGAAGAGTGAGGGAGAAGGAAAGAGATGAGAAAGAGAGAGTGAAACAGAAGTTTGTGTGTGTGTGTGTGTGTGTGTGTGTGTGTGTGTGTGTGTGTGTGTGTGTGTGTGTGTGTGTGTGTGTGTGTGTGTGTGTGTGTGTGTGTGTGTGTGTGTGTGTGTGTGTGTGTGTGTGTGTGTGTGTGTGTGTGTGTGTGTGTGTTTTTTTACTTAACCTCTTTATTGCAACATACTTTCCATAGCAACTCTACATCACAGTTTTTCAATGAAATATCAATGACCAACAGCAAGGTTCATCATCAACTAACAGATAGTAACAGGAGTTTGAATGGTAGACATTAAAGGGGTACTTTGGGATTTTGGCAATGAGGCCCTATAACTACTTTCCCAGAGTCAGATTAAGCTTTGGATACCATTGTTATGTCTCTGTGTCCAGAGAAGTCTATGGACATGACAAAATCACAAAGTATCCCTTTAAAGTGGAACTGACAGTGTTTAGCAACATGAAATCTTATTAAAATCTGTTCATATACACCCCAAGGAAGAAAATGACACCTTTTCTTTAGATTTTCTGACAAGCGATCACTTAGATATGGTCATTTTCACATTTTCATACATTTCTAGAATGTTTGGGAATGACGTATGCTAAGGCATTTCTATAGCAATTCCATAGCAAAAATTCTATAGCAATATAGAGTGGGAAAGTGGCCGTGCGTTTGGAAAATTAATAGACACTGCAGTAAATAAAACCTAAAAAAACCATCTATCTTGTTCAGGAGTCTACACAAACCCGTACGCCATAGCGGAGAGAATGTTAGGCTATTTGTCCATCAACTGAAGCTCAACAAAAGTCAGGTGATGCAACAGGACAACAACCCAAAATACAGAAGTAAATCAACAACAGAATGGCTTCAACAGAAGAAAATACGCCTTCTGGAGTGACCCAGTCAGAGTCCTGACCTCAACCCGATTGAGATGCTGTGACATGACCTCAAGAGAGCAGTTCACACCAGACATCCCAAGAATATTGTTGAACTGAAACAGTTTTGTAAAGAGGAACGGTCCAAAATTCCTTCTGACCGTTGTGCAGGTCTGATCCACAACTACAGAAAATGTTTGGTTGAGGTTATTGCTGCCAAAAGAGGGTCAACCAGTTATTAAATCCAAGGGTTCACAAACATTTTCAACCCTGCACTGTGAATGTTCACATGGTGTGTTCAATAAAGACATGAAAGTGTATAATTGTTTGTGTGTTATTAGTTGAAGCAGACTGTGTTTGTCTATTGTTGTGACTTAGATGAAGATCAGATCACATTTTATGACCAATTTATGCAGAAATCCAGGTATTTACAAAGGGTTCACACACTTTTTCTTGCCACTTTATCACTGTAGGCTGTGTTTCATCTTACAACAGCTACATAGAGGCAGTATTTAGTCTAATGTTACAACGTATGCATCAATATTAAACTAATTAGCACAATTTTCATTATAGATAACATCAAACAAAAAACGTGGGTACACTTTCAGTTATTGTGAAAACGTTTATCACCTTTCAATGACTTAACATTGGAATGTAAATGTTTATACATATTCAGATTGAGTTATCTTCCTAAAATGTGTATAGTATGCCAAGTTATGTAGCTACATGTATTTACTACCACAGCATGGAGAGGAATCCGTGGAGTGAGCTGGACATGTGACTATCCGCCAGGCTTCCAAGGTTAGGCATCTTTTGTTTTTAGGAGATTACCACGTGTATGCACATTTTGTCTGCTAGCAACAGTTACATTTTCTTATCTACCAAGGTGAATGATGTACCTCGGCAGACACTGGCGGACAGGCTGAGCGATCGGGTGACCCATGGTTGTCACAGTGGACCACCCACATTGCTTGCACCAGGATGAAAAAGATAATTTCTCTGGTGCAGAACTGTATCTACTGTGCCAGCCATGGGTTCCCCTTCACCAGACAGAGGCTGATGAAATACGCCGACAAAATACGCAGGTATTTGGTGTTCTATGTGTTTATGTATGTAGAATGCTGGACTGACTGTTCTCAATGTATGTGATGTAAATGTGGATGTGTATGGTGATGCCAAAACAAATATTTTCATCCTGGATGGACAATTTTATATTCTATTCTATTGTAGGTTTCGGCACCCAGGGGAAACAATCCCACCACTGGGGAAGAGGTGGTGGGAAATGTTTAGGAGGAGGCACAAGAACCTGAGCATGAGGAGGCCGGACACCCTGGACAGGGGGAGAGCTGAGTGTGCCACATGTCCGACGATGGACACCTTCTTCACTTCTTATGAGAAGCACTTGGAGGAGAGTGGGTTGAGGGAGAAACCCAGACAAATCTATAACTGCGATGAGTCTGGATTTTGTAGTGACCAGAGCAGGCACAAAGTGCTGGTTCCCCGGGGAGCAAAACACGTGTACCCTGGTCACACCACCATAGCAGTCTCGTCTGGAGTCCCTGCCCCTGCAATTCAAATACAGCCACCTCCACAGGTAAACACATGTTCAATTACAAAAAAAGGAATGTTTGTTATGTTTTATAAAACTGCTATGTTTTTTTTCCACTCTTTACATATCCACAGTCCATAGCACAGCCCTCAAGGCATGTCCACTTCCTCCAAAACTTATGCAGCTTCCTCCAGAGGTATTGATGTAAGAAAGTTAAAAAGGGTTTTCATGCTCTGTCTAACAGTACTTTTTCTCTCAACTGCAGCACAGAAAAGGAAGAGAAAAGCTCCACCGGCCACCTCTGTCACGCCACCCAAGGCACCACTCTCAGGTATTAAATCATCTGTTTGTTTTTCCTCTCTTTCAGTTGTATCAATTACTATTGTTGCTGTAGTACTTCCACATTTTGCAAAACCATGTTAATCAATGTTATGTTTTTTTTTCAAATTTAAGAGCGTGATCCACCTGCAAGCTCCCCGCAGGAGTGTAGGTTCGAGGTGCCATGGGTGTGCTGTGACTTCTGCCAGCACTGGTTCCACTGCAGGTATGTGCAGTGGGATCCAGAGGTGGCAGTAGAGCTGGATTTTTATTGCGATTTTTGTTACATTACAGGGATGGAGGTCAAGATTTAATTGTTTGTTTTGTTTGTTTTCATATGAAATTATTTATTTGTAAAAAAAAATATTATATATATTTATTCAACCCATCTTGTGTATTTCTTCCTTTACTTTCCAAGTGCATCTCAGCAACACAAACTCCAACAGTGTTTTCATTGTTTATGTCACTGCACAGTTGTTTTGTTATGTATTTGATGTAAATTATTCACACTCATTTGTATTTTAATATTAAACTGTTATCTACTTTCTCAAAACATAAGATTAATCTGTAAAATAAATTATAAGACATTATTTGGTTACAACACTGAATATGTTGGTGAATAACCATTTTTTAAGAGTCCACAGGAGGGCGGATGGACTACGCAATGAAAGATTGACAGGCAAGTCATTTTTTTTACCTTGAAGGCTAGCCAACTGGTCAACTATCTAATAAACCCTTCGAATATGAGGTTTGTGTCTCATTTTTGAACAAAATTTAAATCGATATATCTTGTAATTGAACAAGATACTAAAGTGGCCAATAACTGGGAACCGTATGCCGATAATACGGGATGTATTTCTTTTGCTAAGCCGCTTATCAAAAAGCTGAGTATTATTTCCACTGAAATGTCAAACATGCTAATTTCTAACCCATTAGCAAAAAAAATTACAACACCAATAATCACAAGATAACACTGTTGAAGGTAATATATTTTGTAAAGGCTGTTGCATATAAGGGGCGTCACCTTCATCGAGCAGAGGATCCTCTACCATGAGTCGACCCAGCTAGCCAGCACTTCAGCCCATTCAACAGTCTGCCAGGTCAGCGATGCTGATTTGTCCATCCCGGACAAATATGTCGGGACTACATCCAAATGCCGGGGCTTCCTCCTCTAGTGCTGTCTCTATTTCACTCATAAAATGGGAGCCCCCACCACGAGAGGTCCATGGTTACCACGGTTATTTCCCTGCTAACCAGGCGATTGTTGGAGTAGGCTATGGCTGTCTGGGAGAAAATAGAGGAGGAGCTGGGTTCCTATGAAAGGTTAATGTCTTGAGTCTTCGATCATCCACCGGAGGGCAGAGAGGGGGTAAAGTGCCTACTCCAACTATGGCAAGAGGGCCAGACCGCTGCGGAGTACGCCCTCACCTTCCGTACAGTGTCAGCATCTAGCAGATGGAATGAGCCGCTGCTCCGCACCTTATTCAGAAGAGAATTGCGTGAAGAGGTCCAGAGAGAGTTGGCATGCCAAGATGACACCCTCTCTTTGGACGCACTCATGTCGTGGACAGCTGGGGCTCTGTCCCTATTGTGGTCAGGAAGGGCACCAGCTTCAACGGTGTCCGTTACGTCCCAACCCAGGAGCCACTAGAGCAGCGGGACGGCCTCGTGATCATCCGTCTCCTGGGGTAGGTGTGGGTATTCCATCATCACTCTCCACCAAACCCTTTTTAGTACCGATTTCACTAGCTGGTTGTCCCTCGTGGTGTTTCTACAGCAATAGAATAGAATATACAGTCGTGGCCAAAAGTTTTGAGAATGAAACAAATATTAATTTCCACAAAGTTTGCTGCTTCAGTGTCTTTAGATAATTTTGTCAGGTGTTACTATGGAATACTGAAGTATAATTACAAGCATTTCATAAGTGTCATAAGGCTTTTATTGACAATTACATGAAGTTGATGCAAAGAGTCAATATTTGCAGTGTTGACCCTTCTTTTTCAAGACCTCTGCAATCCGCCCTGGCATGCTGTCAATTATCTTCTGGGCCACATCCTGACTGATGGCAGCCCATTCTTGCATAATCAATGCTTGGAGTTTGTCAGAATTTGTGGGTTTTTGTTTGTCCACTCGCCTCTTGAGGATTGACGACAAGTTCTCAATGGGATTAAGGTCTGGGGACCTTCCTGGCCATGGACCCAAAATATCGATGTTTTGTTCCCCGAGCCACTGAGTTATAGCTTTTGCCTTATGGCAAGGTTCTCCATCATGCTGGAAAAGGCATTGTTCATCACCAAACTGTTCCTGGATGGTTGGGAGAAGTTGCTCTCAGAGGATGTGTTGGTACCATTCTTTATTCATGGCTGTGTTCTTAGGCAAAAATGTGAGTGAGCCCACTCCCTTGGCTGAGAAGCAACCCCACACATGAATGGTCTCAGGATGCTTTACTGTTGGCATGACACAGGACTGATGTTAGCGCTCACCTTGTCTTCCCTGGACAAGCTTTTTTCCGGATGCCCCAAACAATCAGAAAGGGGATTTATCAGAGAAAATGACTACCCCAGTCCTCAGCAGTCCAATCCATGTACCTTTTGCAGAATATCAGTCTGTCCCTGACGTTTTTCCTGGAGAGAAGTGGCTTCTTTGCTGCCTTTCTTGACACCAGGTCATCCTCCAAAAGTCTTCGCCTCACTGTGTGTGCAGATCCACTCACACCTGTCTGCTAACATTCCTGAGCAAGCTCTGTACTGGTGGTGCCTTGATCCTGCAGCTGAATCAACTTTAGGAGACGGTCCTGGTGCTTGCTGGACTTTCTTGGGCGCCCTGAAGCCCGGCCGCCATCGAACAGCTACGCGGGCCGTTTTTACATTAAGCTGGACCTGCTGAGTGCCTACAATTTGATCCGCATCCTGAAGGGGATGAATGGAAGATGGACTTCAGCATGATGTCTGGGTACTACGAATACCTGGTGATGCCTTATGGATTAGCAAATGCTCCGTTGGTGTTCCAGGCATTCGTTAACGAGGTATTCCGGGACCTGCTTGGGCGTCAGGTGGTCATATATATCGACAACATCCTGATCTACTCGGCCACCTTGGAGGAGCACATAGCCCACTCACAGTATCATCCAAAGGTTTTTCTGTATTTTTGCTATTTTCTACATGGTGGAATAATAGTGAAGACATCAAAAGTATGAAATAACACATATGGAATCATGTAGTAACCAAATTATATTTGAGATTCTTCAAAGTAGCCATCCTTTGCCGTGTTGACAGCTTGCACACTTTTGGTATGCTCTCAAATCAAATCACATCAAAGTTTATTTGTCAAGTGCCCCGAATACAACAGGTACAGTGAAATGCTTACTTACAGGCTCTAACCAATAGTGCAAAAATGGTATTAGGTGAACAATAGGTAAGTAAAGAAATAAAACAACAGTAAAAAAGACAGGCTATATACAGTAGCGAGGCTACATACAGACACCGGTTAGTCAGGCTGATTGAGGTAGTATGTACATGTAGATATGGTTAAAGTGACTATGCATATATGATGAACAGAGAGTAGCAGTAGCGTGAAAGAGGGGTTGGCGGGTGGCGGGACACAATGCAGATCGCCCGGTTAGCCAATGTGCAGGAGCACTGGTTGGTCGGCCCAATTGAGGTAGTATGTACATGAATGTATAGTTAAAGTGACTATGCATATGATAAACAGAGAGTAGCATCAGGGTAAAAGAGAGGTTGGGGGGGGGCACACAATGCAAGTAGTCCAGGTAGCCATTTGATTACCTGTTCAGGAGTCTTTTGGCTCGGGGGTAAAAACTATTGAGAAGCCTTTTTGTCCTAGACTTGGCACTCCGGTACCGCTTGCCATGCGGTAGTAGAGAGAACAGTCTATGACTGGGGTGGCTGGGGTCTTTGACAATGTTTAGGGCCTTCCTCTGCCACCGCCTGGTGTAGAGGTCCTGGATGGCAGTGACGTACTGGGCCATATGCACTACCCTCTGTAGTGTCTTGCGGTCAGAGGCCGAGCAATTGCCGTACCAGGCAGTGATGCAACCAGTCAGGATGCTCTCGATGTTGCAGCTGTAGAACCTTTTGAGGATCTCAGGACCCATGCCAAATATTTTTAGTTTCCTGAGGGGGAATAGGATTTGTCGTGCCCTCTTCACGACTGTCTTGGTGTGTTTGGACCATTCTAGTTTGTTGTTGATGTGGACACCAAGGAACCTGAAGCTCTCAACATGCTCCATTACAGCCCCGTTGATGAGAATGGGGGTGTGCTCGGTGCTCCTTTTCCTGTAGTCCACAATCATCTCCTTAGTCTTGGTTACGTTGAGGGATAGGTTGTTAATCCGGCACCACCCGGCCAGGTCTCTGACCTCCTCCCTATAGGCTGTCTCATCGTTGTCGGTGATCAGGCCTACCACTGTTGTGTCGTCTGAAAACTTAATGATGGTGTTGGAATCGTGCCTGGCAATGCAGTCGTTGGTGAACAGGGAGTACAGGAGGGGACTGAGCACGCACCCCTGGGGAGCTCCAGTGTTGAGGATCAGAGTGACAGATGTGTTGCTACCTACCCTCACCACCTGGGGGGCGGCCCGTCAGGAAGTCCAGGATCCAGTTGCAGAGGGAGGTGTTTAGTCCCAGGATCCTTAGCTTAGTGATGAGCTTTGAGGGTACTATGGTGTTGAACGCTGAGCTGTAGTCAATGAATAGCATTCTCACATAAGTGTTCCTTTTGTCCAGGTGGGAAAGGGCAGTGTGGAGTGCAATATAGATTGCATCATCTGTGGATCTGTTTGTCTGTATGCAAATTGGAGTGGGTCTATGGTTTCTGGGATAATGGTGTTGATGTAAGCCATTACCAGCCTTGTGAATGTTGACCTGTTTAAAGGTCTTTCTCACGTCGGCTACGGAGAGCGTGCTCACACAGTCGTCCAGAACAGCTGATGTTCTCATGCATGACTCAGTGTTGATTGCCTCGAAGCGAGCATAGAAGTGATTTAGCACGTTTGGTAGGCTCGTGTCACTGGGCAGCTTGCGGCTGTGCTTCTCTTTGTAGTCTGTAATAGTTTGCAAGCCCTGCCACATAAAACAAGCGCCGGAGCCGGTGTAGTATGATTCAATCTTAGCCCTGTATTGACGCTTTGCCTGTTTGATGGTTCGTCGCAGGGCATAGAGGATTTCTTGTAAGCTTCCGGGTTAGAGTCCCGCACCTTGAAAGCGGCAGCTCTACCCTTTAGCTCAGTGCGAAAGTTGCCTGTAATCCATGGCTTCTGGTTGGGGTATGTACGTACAGTCACTGTGGGGACGATGTCCTCGGTGCACTTATTGATAAAGCCAGTGACTGATGAGGTTGTCAACTAGCTTCATGAGGTAGGCACCTGGAATGCATTTCAATTAACAGGTGTGCCTTGTTCATTTGTGTCATTTTTTTCATTCTTAATTAATGCGTTTGAGCCAATTAGTTGTGTTATGACAAGGTAGGGGTGGTATACAGAAGAGAGCCCATTTTGGAAAAAAAATACCAAGTCCATATTATGGAAAGAACAGCTCAAATAAGCAAAGTGAAACGACAGTCCGTCATTACTTTAGGAAATCAAGGTCTGTCAATACAGAAAATTTCAAGAACTTTGAAAGTGTCTTCAAGGGCAGTCATAAAAACCATCAAGCGCTATGATGAAACTGTCTCATAAGGATCGCTAAAGGAAAGGAAGACCCAGAGTTACCTCTGCTGTAGAGGATAAGTTCATTAGAGTTACCAGCCTCAGAAACCGGCAACTTCTTAGGGATAGGGGGCAGTATTTGGACGTTTGAATGACTGAGGTGCCCAAAGTAAACTGCCTGTTACTCAGGCACAGAAGCTAGGATATGCATACAATTGGTACTATTGGATAGAAAACACTCTAACGTTTCTAAAACTGTTAAAATAATGTCTGTGCGTATTACAGAACTGATATGGCGAAAACCCGAGGAGAATCCATCCGGATTTTTTTTTTTTTTTAGGTCACCACTCATTGAAATGGCTGTCTATGGGAAAATCAGGAATACCTCCCAGATTGCAGGTCCTAGGGATTCCACTAGATGTCAACAGTCTTTAGAAAGAGTTTCCGGCTTGTTTTATGGAAAATTAGCTAGAATTTGTAGTTTTTCTAGGTGGCTCCCATTTTGGCTGTAGTATTGTGGCGCGCGTGGATGACGGCGCGCACTTCGTTATTTATCTCCGGTAATGAACATACTATTCTCCGTCTTAAATTTTATCATTTATTTACATATTAGTGTACATGAGGATTGATTAGAAACATTGTTTGACTTGTTTGGACGAAGTTTATTGGTAACTTTTGGGATTCCTTTGTATGCATTTTTAACGAGGGAAACCGGGGGATTACTGAATCAAGCGCGCAAACATATAAAGAAGGACTTTATAAAAAAAAAAACATTTGTTATGTAGCTGGGACCCTTGGGATTGCGAACAGAGGAAGATCTTCAAAGGTAAGTGATTTATTTTATCGTTATTTCTGACTTTCGTGATGCCTCTGCTTGTTTGGAAAATGTTTGTAATGCTTTTGTACGCGGGGTGCTGTCCTCAGATAATCGCATGGCATGCTTTCGCCATAAAGCCTTTTTGAAATCTGACAAAGCGGCTGGATTAACAAGAAGTTAAGCTTTTAACCTTTTTGGGCTAGGGGGCAGTATTCGGAATTTCGGATGACTTACGTGCCCAAAGTAAACTGCCTGTTACTCAGACCCAGAAGCTGGGATATGCATATAATTGGTAGATTTGGATAGAAAACACTCTGAAGTTTCTAAAACTGTTAAGATAACTTCTTATGGCTGGGAGGAGTCACAAAGAGAGGAGTCACAAAAAGCAAAAATAGAGATAAAATGAATCACTAACCTTTGATGATCTTCATCAGATGGCACTCATAGGACTTCATGTTACACAATACATGTATGTTTTGTTCGATAAAGTTCATATTTATATCCAAAAATCTTTGTTTACATTGGCGCTTTATGGTCAGTAATGTTGTGCCTCGAAAACATCCGGCGAATTTTCAGACAACCACATCAATTTACAGAAATACTCATAATAAACTTTGATAAAAGATATAACTATTATACACAGAATTATGGATATACTTCTCCTTAATGCAACCGCTGTGTCAGATTTCAAAAAAGCTTTACGGAAAAAGCAAACCAGGCAATAATCTGAGTACAGCGCTCAGACACAATAACAAGCCATGCAGATATCCGCCATGTTGTGGAGTCAGTAAAAGTCAAAAATAGCGTTATAAATATTCACTTACCTTTGATGATCTTCATCAGAATGCACTCCCAGGAATCCCAGTTCCACAATAAATGTTTGATTTGTTCGATAAAATCCAACATTTATGTCCAAATACCTCCTTTTGTTAGCGCGTTTGGTAAACAAATCCAAACTCACGAAGCGCAGGCAGATCCAGGCAAAAGTTCAGACGAAAAGTTCAAAAAGTTATATTACAGTTCGTAGAAACATGTCAAACGATGTATAGAATCAATCTTTAGGATGTTTTTAACATAAATCTTCAATAATGTTCCAACCGGAGAATTCCTTTGTCTTTAGAATTGCAATGGAACGCAAGCTAACTCTCACGTGAACTCGCGTAATCAACTCATGCCACTCTGGCAGACCCCTGACTCATTCAGCTCCCATTCCCCCCTCCTTCACAGTAGAAGCATCAACCCAAGGTTCTAAAGACTGTTGACATCTAGTGGAAGCCTTAGGAAGTGCAACATGACCCCATAGACACTGTATATTTGATAGGCAATGAGTTGAAAAACTAAAAACCTCAGATTTCCCACTTCCTGGTTGGATTTTTCTCAGGTTTTTGCCTGCCATATGAATTATGTTATACTCGCAGACATCATTCAAACAATTTTAGAAACTTCAGAGTTTCATTCAGTTATTCATTGTCAAGCTTTAAAAACCGAAGCCGGACTGCAACATTTCAGTAGCCCAGCTAGGACTGTGGCATGGGTCTATCTGTACACTTTTCCTCTGCTGTGCGCTGTAAACGGGACACAAGAAAGCAGCGCAATTGAAGTTTAATTCACCGTAAGTCATTGTAATTTCAGAGTCATTTATAGTCGCTTGTGTCCTATTCGGCCCGCTGGCCTTGTTTGACGCATGTGCGCTAGCCTATTAGCCACGTTATGACTGACTTGTGATCATTGCCCTTGCTAGTTTGATTGTATTGACATTCCCAGCCTTAGTTAAATGTTCCGTTTTTGTCAAAAATATTGAGTCATTGAAACTGAAACAGTGCATCCCGAATGAAGGCAGCAAACAATGTACCAGGCCAGCTGCGATTTACAACCTGATAGCAATATTTTTTTGGACTACCAATTAATGTATTGGTGAATTATATTAATCATGCATTGAACTGCATCCATCTCTTCTGCCAACAATGCCTTGGTGTACATCATGGAATTTTGAGTCAAATATAACCTCTTTTTTACCTTTTACTAGACAAGTCAGTTAAGAACAAATTCTTATTTTCAATGATGGTCTAGGAACAGTGGGTTAACTGCCTTGTTCAGGGGAAAAACAACAGATTTTCACCTTGGGGATTCAATCTTGCAACCTTCCGGTTACTAGTCCAGCACTCTAACCACTAGGCTACCTGCCGCCCCCTGATTTGAAGCATAATTGTCTGTTTGGTTAATATCTGCAAAGTAGTTAAAACGCTGTCAGTTCCAATTTACACTATGCCAAAGGACTGTTCATCTGCTGGTCAACATATAATACTATGGTGATTGATCTAGCTTAGTCCAGTTTATTTCCATTTTCAATAAAGCTTCATACCAACTTGCTGTACATCTTCGTATAGTTGCAATAACAACATAGCTTTACGGTGGTTAACTTAGCTCTTAATTCTGACGTATTAAATAAATACATAAATAATCAAAGAGCATGCATCATCAGTCAGTGGTTTTGAAATGTCTTCACTATATTCCAATGTCCAATCACAGATCAGTTACTTCAAGTTAGTGTGTGTGTGTGTAGCAGTGGACATGCAGCTGTTTTGTGGGTTAATATGACTAACAGAAGAGACGGATATGAAGAAACCCAGACACTTTTCATCCATATCAAAGTTAAAAGGGGGAAGGAACAGACCCAAACAGCACTCACACACAAAGAAGACAACATGTAACTGTGAAGTCACGGGACAAGAAATGCCATATGCACACAACAGAAACCATACAGCAGAGAGAACATACAAGAATATTCAAGACTTACTGTTATGTTCCTTAGTGAAAAGTTGAATCATAATCACCCACACCCTTTCACACAAACATACAACCACTCACTCTTCAAAGGATGGCTCTCATAGTTTTCCAGGGAATTTTCCCTGCTGATGGTAAGCAGCACATCCTTTTCACCTTTGCCTCTCCCATTACAAATACAGCACAGAGAACAAAGCAAACAGAGCAGTCAGAAGGGGATTTCACAGGGCCAACTCTATGATGATAAAACAGCAATATGACTGGGGTCTGGGGTCAGGGCAAGGGGACAACCTCATAATCCAACAGTCACCCGTCCTGCAACCCCAGTCACACACACACACTGCCGCCCACACCTACACACATACAGTCTTTTGCTCTCTCCCTCACACACGGACATTTGCACACACACACGTCACACAGCCCCTGCTCTGGCCTCCCACAGCTGGTGTAGAGGGCGGTAGTTGAGGTGAAACTCAGGGTTTTTTACACTTGGCCGTGAATATTGTTTATCCTCTGTGAGCTGTGTGGTGAGAGGTGCATGGTGGGAGGCCGCCCTGAATTACAGTCAAGAAAACAGAGGTCTGTAAACACAGAGCAGGCCCTGGTCATGAGACAGACCACACGCACGCACCCACGCACACCCACACTTTGTCCACACACACACACATACACTTTGTCCACACTCACACACACTCACACATATTGTCCACACACCTCTCATTCCCTGCTTACTCTGGACTGCATTATATCGAAAAGTATCTGTCTTTTCTCACTCCATCTCTCAGTGCTATCCTCTGTATCCTTTGTAAGTGTGTTATGATCAGAGGATGTCCTTGGGTGTCCCACAGATTGAGGCTGGCTGGGGTACCAGCAGCAGTAGTGGGGGGGCTTGTCCCTGTCCCTTCCCTGGGGTGCGTGGTGAGGGATAAGGGGTTTTAAGGAGAGGACACCCCAAAAAACAGCTGCCTGCCTGCAGGATGCCTGGGTACCCCTCTGGGCGTGGTGAGGGGGGGCAGGATGGGGGCAGGAGAGAGCCAAGGTTGTGCCCACCTGAGGGGGCTCAGAGGAGGCTGTGTCCCCTTCACCACTGGGGATCCATCTGTCTCTCTTGCTTCCCTCGTCTTATCTCCTCTACCTCTCCTGCGTCTCTCGCTATCCTGCCTCTTGCTATTCTGCCTCTATATCCTCCTGCCTTCCTCCTCTCCTGCCTCTCACCTCTCTCTCATCCTGCCTCTCTCCGCTCTTGCCTCTCCTACTGCCTTCTTCCTGTCCTGTCTCTCTCCTCTCCTGCCATTCTCTCCTACTGCCTCTCTATCCTCCTGCCTTCATCTTCTCCTGCCTCTCTCCTCTCCTGCCTCTCTCTCCTCCTGCCTCTCTCGCCTCCTGCCTCTCTCTCCTCCTGGCTCTCTCTCTTACTGCCTCTCTCTCTTACTGCCTCTCTCTCTTACTGCCTCTCTCTCCTACTGCCTCTCTCTCCTACTGCCTTCATCTCCTCCTGCCTTCCTCTCCTCCTGCCTCCCTCTTCTGTCTCTCTCTCCTCCTGTCTCTCTCTCCTCCTGCCTCTCTCTCCTGCCTCTCTCTCCTCCTGCCTCTCTCTCCTTCTGCCTCTCTTTCCTCCTCCCTTGCTCTCCTCCTGCCTCTCTCTCCTCTTGCCTCTCTCTCCTCCTCCCTCGCTCTCCTATTGCTCTTGTTTTCCCAACCTCCCTCCCCCTCCGTCCCTCCTCAAAGTGCTCCTAACAAGTTTACTTTTTATCATAGTAATGTAACAACCATTCCTGGACCTAACTCAGAAAGCGACCCACCGATTGACAGTACCAGAAAATATGTTCTATAGATTCTGTTTCCAGGTGGCAGAGTCTGCACAAGGTTGACTGTTCGATGCCCCATATATTGAGCATTCTTTTTCCAAGTATTTTACATAATAGCTTAAATTGAAACGAACGGATTTATGTGTCAACTTGTTTTATACACTGAATATACCAAACATTAGGAACACATTCCTAATATTGAGATGCCCCCGCTCCACCCTTTTAACCTCAGAATAGCCTCAATACGTTGAGGCATGGACTCCAAAAGGTGTCTAAAGTGTTCCACAGGGATGCTGGTCCATGTTGACTCCAATGCTTCCCAAAGTTGTGTCAACTTGGCTGGATGTCCTTTGGGTGGTGGACCATTCTTAATACACACTGGAAACTGTTGAGCGTGATTAACCCAGCAGCATTGTATTTCTTGACACAAATCGGTGAGCCTGGAACCTACTACCATAATCCGTTCAAAGGCACTTCAATCAATCAATCAAATGTATTTATGAAGCACTTTTACATCAGCACATGACGCAAAGTGCTTATACAGAAACCCAGCCTAAAACCCCAAACAGCAAGTAATGCAAATGTAGAAGCACGGTGGCTAGGAAAAACTCCCTAGAAAGGCAGGACCCTAGGGAGAAACCTAGAGAGGAACCAGGCTCTGAGGCGTGGCCAGTCCTCTTCTGTCTGTGCCAGGGGGAGATTATAAGAATACATGGCCATTAAGGCCAGATTGTCTTGTCCATTCACACGTACACAATCAGTCTATGTCATGGAAAGAGCAGGTGTTCTGAATGTTTTTCTTACTCAGTGTGTCAGTTCATAGACCCGATGCCAAGGTATTGGGACAACCAAAACGTGTTCCCAACTGACTTGAATTTGATACAGTATTGCTGTAAAACCCTTCGACTTTAAGTTAAACTGATATATTTTTCAAATTATACTAATCATTTTAAGTAATTTATGATTTTTACTGGTTGGCAGACAGAATAATTCTTTGATCGCAGAGCCGCGATGAGTTGGTTACAATTTTGTATTGATCATACACCTCCATACACTGTTGTTAGTTGCTTGTGTGACATAATTTTACCATTCTTGTTTACAATGTCTATCACAACTATTTTACCCTTCTTGTAAATACATTTTTTCATCAGTACATTGGAGTTTTGCCATATTATTTGCTGTAATATAAGATCTGCCTTTTCTAGAGGATTAAATTGAAATTGTATCAAACTCATGTAAAAAGGAGGATACCATAAACAGGGATCCATTGTCAATCAACCGAAAATGTAAGCTTTTAATCTGCAAAAAGGCAAAGAGGCAAAGAGGCAAAGAGGTCACCCTTAAACATACAGTGACTTCAGAAAGTGTCCACATACTTTGTGTACACAGTGTAGTGAAGTCTGGGAAAAGAGCATCAGTATCAAGAGGAGGAGGTTCTGTTATTGATAATAACTACTAACTCACATTCTCACAGTAGCACTCACTATGAAATAACTTCAGAAAGTAAGTTCAATATTTTGCTGCTCCATCATGTAGTGTGTTGGTAACTGCAGTCAGTCAGTCCTCACTGGAGAGAGGATAAGTTACAGGTGGTGAGGAGAGGCAGTAGAGGGAGGGAGGGAGAGAGAGAGGGGGGGGGGGTGGCAAGTGAGGAGAGTGTGTGAGGCCTGCTGCCAGTGGGAGTGTATGCCAGTGTGAAATCCAGGCTGAAAACACAACTGCACTTTCCAGCCCTCAGGTAAGCAGACTACTAGAGGACAAAACACAATGATATGACAAAAAAATTAAAAATTGAAAAACAGTGAGTGGGATCGTCAAGTTTACATGCACATCATTGAGTCATACACAGACAGATGCCCCCTTGGACTCAAATACATCTGGCGTCTGTCTCTCTCTCGTGAGAAATACAAGCCTTGCTGTTGGACTAAAAATAGCCACTGGCCGGTGTTCACAGAGTGGGCTAATTCAGACCATGCCTCCCTCTGATGTATCTTTCTGTGTGTGTCTATGATGTGGTTACACAGATGCTGCATGGTGTGTGTGTGTGTGTGTGTGTGTGTGTGTGTGTGTGTGTGTGTGTGTGTGTGTGTGTGTGTGTGTGTGTGTGTGTGTGTGTGTGTGTGTGTGTGTGTGTGTGTGTGTGTGTGTGTGTGTGTGTGTATGTCGGTGTGTGTGTGTATGTCGGTGTGTGCGTGCATGCGTGCGTGTCATCAACTTTGGCCAGGCACAGGGGTGAGACAAGGCAGCCCACATGGAACATTACTGGTGCCCACTCTACGCCCCCGCTAAGCCAACCCACACACACACACACACACACACACACACGTAGCGGTTCTTTATGCAAACACCATCTATCCCTCTTTCATCACATTACTCATCTCCTCTCCTCATCTCTTCTCCTCTCGTTCTTCTCCTCATCTCTTCTCTCGTTCTTCTCCTCTTCTTTTCTCCTCAACTCTTCTCCTCTCATTTTTCTCCTCATCTCTTCTCCTCATGTTCTTCTCCTCATCACTTCTCCTCTCGTTCCTCCCCTTATCTCTTCTCCTCTCGTTCTTCTCCTCATCTCTTCTCCTCTTGTTCTTCTCCTCATCTCTTCTCCTCTCATTCATCCCCTTATCTCTTCTCCTCTCGTTCTTCTCCTCATCTCTTCTCCTCATCTCTTCTCCTCATGTTCTTCTCCTCATCTTTTCTCCTCATCTCTTCTCATTCATCTTCTCCTCTTGTTCTTCTCCTCTTGTTCTTCTCATCTCTTCTCCACTCGTTCCTCTCCTCATCTCTTCTCCTCATCTCTTCTCCTCTCATTCATCTCTTCTCCTCTCATTCATCTCATCTCCTCTCTCTCTTCTCCTCATCTCTTCTCCTCATCTCTTCTCCTCATGTTCTTCTCCTCATATTTTCTCCTCATCTCTTCTCTTCTTGTTCTTCTCCTCATCTCTTCTCCACTCGTTCTTCTCCTCATCTCTTCTCCTCTCTCTCTTCTCCTCATCTCTTCTAGTTATTCTCCTCATCTCTTCTTCTCTCGTTCTTCTTCTCATCTCTTCTCCTCTCTTCTCCTCATCTCCTCTCTCTCTTCTACTCATCTCTTCTAGTTCTTCTCCTCATCTCTTCTGCTCTCGTTCTTCTTCTCATCTCTTCTCCTCTTGTTCTTCTCCTCTTGTTCTTCTCATCTCTTCTCCACTTGTTCCTCTCCTCATCTCTTCTCCTCTCTCTCTTCTCCTCATCTCTTCTCCTCATCTCTTCTCCTCATGTTCTTCTCCTCATCTTTTCTCCTCATCTCTTCTCATTCATCTTCTCCTCTTGTTCTTCTCCTCTTGTTCTTCTCATCTCTTCTCCACTCGTTCCTCTCCTCATCTCTTCTCCTCATCTCTTCTCCTCTCATTCATCTCTTCTCCTCTCATTCATCTCATCTCCTCTCTCTCTTCTCCTCATCTCTTCTCCTCATCTCTTCTCCTCATGTTCTTCTCCTCATATTTTCTCCTCATCTCTTCTCTTCTTGTTCTTCTCCTCATCTCTTCTCCACTCGTTCTTCTCCTCATCTCTTCTCCTCTCTCTCTTCTCCTCATCTCTTCTAGTTATTCTCCTCATCTCTTCTTCTCTCGTTCTTCTTCTCATCTCTTCTCCTCTCTTCTCCTCATCTCCTCTCTCTCTTCTACTCATCTCTTCTAGTTCTTCTCCTCATCTCTTCTTCTCTCGTTCTTCTTCTCATCTCTTCTCCTCTTGTTCTTCTCATCTCTTCTCCACTTGTTCCTCTCCTCATCTCTTCTCCTCATCTCTTCTCCTCTCATTCATCTCTTCTCCTCTCATTCATCTCATCTCCTCTCTCTCTTCTCCTCATCTCTTCTCCTCATCTCTTCTCCTCATGTTCTTCTCCTCATATGTTCTCCTCATCTCTTCTCTTCTTGTTCTTCTCCTCATCTCTTCTCCACTCGTTCTTCTCCTCATCTCTTCTCCTCTCTCTCTTCTCCTCATCTCTTCTAGTTATTCTCCTCATCTCTTCTTCTCTCGTTCTTCTTCTCATCTCTTCTCCTCATCTCCTCTCTCTCTTCTACTCATCTCTTCTAGTTCTTCTCCTCATCTCTTCTTCTCTCGTTCTTCTTCTCATCTCTTCTCCTCTCTTCTCCTCATCTCTTCTCATTCATCTTCTCCTCTTGTTCTTCTCCTCTTGTTCTTCTCATCTCTTCTCCACTCATTCCTCTCCTCATCTCTTCTCCTCATCTCTTCTCCTCTCATTCATCTCTTCTCCTCTCATTCATCTCATCTCCTCTCTCTCTTCTCCTCATCTCTTCTCCTCATGTTCTTCTCCTCATATTTTCTCCTCATCTCTTCTCTTCTTGTTCTTCTCCTCTCCCTCTTCTACTCATCTCTTCTAGTTCTTCTCCTCATCTCTTCTTCTCTCGTTCTTCTTCTCATCTCTTCTCCTCTCTTCTCCTCATCTCTTCTCCTCTCTCTCTTCTCCTCATCTCTTCTCCTCATCTCTTCTCCTCATGTTCTTCTCTTCATATTTTCTCCTCATCTCTTCTCTTCTTGTTCTTCTCCTCATCTCTTCTAGTTCTTCTCCTCATCTTTTCTTATCTCGTTCTTCTTCTCATCTCTTCTCCTCTCTTCTCCTCATCTCTTCTCTCCTCTCTCTTCTCCTCATCTCTTCTCCTCATCTCTTTTCCTCTTGTTCATCTCCTCATATCTTCTCCTCTCATTCTTCTCCTCAGCTCTTCTCCTCTCAATCTTCTCCTCATCTCTTCGCCTCTTGTTCTTCTCCTCATCTCTTCTCCTCTCATTCTTCTCCTCATCTCTTCTCCTCTCAATCTTCTCCTCATCTCTTCTCCTCTCAATCTTCTCCTCATCTCTTCTCCTCTTGTTCTTCTCATCTTGTTCTTCTCCTCTTCTCTTCTCATATCTTCTCCTCATCTCTTCTCCTCATCTCTTCTCCTCATCTCTTCTCCTCATCTCTTCACCTCATCTCTTCTCCTCATCTCTTCTCCTCTCATTCATCTCTTCTCCTCTCATTCATCTCATCTCCTCTCTCTCTTCTCCTCATCTCTTCTCCTCATCTCTTCTCCTCATGTTCTTCTCCTCATCTTTTCTCCTCATCTCTTCTCATTCATCTTCTCCTCTTGTTCTTCTCCTCTTGTTCTTCTCCTCTTGTTCTTCTCCACTCATTCCTCTCCTCATCTCTTCTCCTCATCTCTTCTCCTCTCATTCATCTCTTCTCCTCTCATTCATCTCATCTCCTCTCTCTCTTCTCCTCATCTCTTCTCTTCTCCTCATGTTTTTCTCCTCATATGTTCTCCTCATCTCTTCTCTTCTTGTTCTTCTCCTCATCTCTTCTCCACTCGTTCTTCTCCTCATCTCTTCTCCTCTCTCTCTTCTCCTCATCTCTTCTAGTTATTCTCCTCATCTCTTCTTCTCTCGTTCTTCTTCTCATCTCTTCTCCTCTCTTCTCCTCATCTCCTCTCTCTCTTCTACTCATCTCTTCTAGTTCTTCTCCTCATCTCTTCTGCTCTCGTTCTTCTTCTCATCTCTTCTCCTCTTGTTCTTCTCCTCTTGTTCTTCTCATCTCTTCTCCACTTGTTCCTCTCCTCATCTCTTCTCCTCATCTCTTCTCCTCTCATTCATCTCTTCTCCTCTCATTCATCTCATCTCCTCGTCTCTTCTCCTCATGTTCTTCTCCTCATATTTTCTCCTCATCTCTTCTCTTCTTGTTCTTCTCCTCTCTCTCTTCTACTCATCTCTTCTAGTTCTTCTCCTCATCTCTTCTTCTCTCGTTCTTCTTCTCATCTCTTCTCCTCTCTTCTCCTCATCTCTTCTCCTCTCTCTCTTCTCCTCATCTCTTCTCCTCATGTTCTTCTCTTCATATTTTCTCCTCATCTCTTCTCTTCTTGTTCTTCTCCTCATCTCTTCTAGTTCTTCTCCTCATCTTTTCTTATCTCGTTCTTCTTCTCATCTCTTCTCCTCTCTTCTCCTCATCTCTTCTCTCCTCTCTCTTCTCCTCATCTCTTCTCCTCATCTCTTTTCCTCTTGTTCATCTCCTCATATCTTCTCCTCTCATTCTTCTCCTCAGCTCTTCTCCTCTCAATCTTCTCCTCATCTCTTCGCCTCTTGTTCTTCTCCTCATCTCTTCTCCTCTCATTCTTCTCCTCATCTCTTCTCCTCTCAATCTTCTCCTCATCTCTTCTCCTCTTGTTCTTCTCATCTTGTTCTTCTCCTCTTCTCTTCTCATGTCTTCTCCTCATCTCTTCTCATTCATCTTCTCCTCTTGTTCTTCTCCTCTTGTTCTTCTCATCTCTTCTCCACTCATTCCTCTCCTCATCTCTTCTCCTCATCTCTTCTCCTCTCATTCATCTCTTCTCCTCTCATTCATCTCATCTCCTCTCTCTCTTCTCCTCATCTCTTCTCCTCATCTCTTCTCCTCATGTTCTTCTCCTCATATGTTCTCCTCATCTCTTCTCTTCTTGTTCTTCTCCTCATCTCTTCTCCACTCGTTCTTCTCCTCATCTCTTCTCCTCTCTCTCTTCTCCTCATCTCTTCTAGTTATTCTCCTCATCTCGTCTTCTCTCGTTCTTCTTCTCATCTCTTCTCCTCTCTTCTCCTCATCTCCTCTCTCTCTTCTACTCATCTCTTCTAGTTCTTCTCCTCATCTCTTCTGCTCTCGTTCTTCTTCTCATCTCTTCTCCTCTTGTTCTTCTCCTCTTGTTCTTCTCATCTCTTCTCCACTTGTTCCTCTCCTCATCTCTTCTCCTCATCTCTTCTCCTCTCATTCATCTCTTCTCATCTCATTCATCTCATCTCCTCGTCTCTTCTCCTCATGTTCTTCTCCTCATATTTTCTCCTCATCTCTTCTCTTCTTGTTCTTCTCCTCTCTCTCTTCTACTCATCTCTTCTAGTTCTTCTCCTCATCTCTTCTTCTCTCGTTCTTCTTCTCATCTCTTCTCCTCTCTTCTCCTCATCTCTTCTCCTCTCTCTTCTCCTCTCTCTCTTCTCCTCATCTCTTCTCCTCATGTTCTTCTCCTCATATTTTCTCCTCATCTCTTCTCTTCTTGTTCTTCTCCTCTCTCTCTTCTACTCATCTCTTCTAGTTCTTCTCCTCATCTCTTCTACTCTCGTTCTTCTTCTCATCTCTTCTCCTCTCTTCTCCTCATCTCTTCTCCTCTCTCTCTTCTCCTCATCTCTTCTCCTCATCTCTTCTCCTCATGTTCTTCTCTTCATATTTTCTCCTCATCTCTTCTCTTCTTGTTCTTCTCCTCATCTCTTCTAGTTCTTCTCCTCATCTTTTCTTATCTCGTTCTTCTTCTCATCTCTTCTCCTCTCTTCTCCTCATCTCTTCTCTCCTCTCTCTTCTCCTCATCTCTTCTCCTCATCTCTTTTCCTCTTGTTCATCTCCTCATATCTTCTCCTCTCATTCTTCTCCTCAGCTCTTCTCCTCTCAATCTTCTCCTCATCTCTTCGCCTCTTGTTCTTCTCCTCATCTCTTCTCCTCTCATTCTTCTCCTCATCTCTTCTCCTCTCAATCTTCTCCTCATCTCTTCTCCTCTTGTTCTTCTCATCTTGTTCTTCTCCTCTTCTCTTCTCATGTCTTCTCCTCATCTCTTCTCATTCATCTTCTCCTCTTGTTCTTCTCCTCTTGTTCTTCTCATCTCTTCTCCACTCATTCCTCTCCTCATCTCTTCTCCTCATCTCTTCTCCTCTCATTCATCTCTTCTCCTCTCATTCATCTCATCTCCTCTCTCTCTTCTCCTCATCTCTTCTCCTCATCTCTTCTCCTCATGTTCTTCTCCTCATATGTTCTCCTCATCTCTTCTCTTCTTGTTCTTCTCCTCATCTCTTCTCCACTCGTTCTTCTCCTCATCTCTTCTCCTCTCTCTCTTCTCCTCATCTCTTCTAGTTCTTCTCCTCATCTCTTCTTCTCTCGTTCTTCTTCTCATCTCTTCTCCTCTCTTCTCCTCATCTCCTCTCTCTCTTCTACTCATCTCTTCTAGTTCTTCTCCTCATCTCTTCTGCTCTCGTTCTTCTTCTCATCTCTTCTCCTCTTGTTCTTCTCCTCTTGTTCTTCTCATCTCTTCTCCACTTGTTCCTCTCCTCATCTCTTCTCCTCATCTCTTCTCCTCTCATTCATCTCTTCTCCTCTCATTCATCTCATCTCCTCGTCTCTTCTCCTCATGTTCTTCTCCTCATATTTTCTCCTCATCTCTTCTCTTCTTGTTCTTCTCCTCTCTCTCTTCTACTCATCTCTTCTAGTTCTTCTCCTCATCTCTTCTTCTCTCGTTCTTCTTCTCATCTCTTCTCCTCTCTTCTCCTCATCTCTTCTCCTCTCTCTTCTCCTCTCTCTCTTCTCCTCATCTCTTCTCCTCATGTTCTTCTCCTCATATTTTCTCCTCATCTCTTCTCTTCTTGTTCTTCTCCTCTCTCTCTTCTACTCATCTCTTCTAGTTCTTCTCCTCATCTCTTCTACTCTCGTTCTTCTTCTCATCTCTTCTCCTCTCTTCTCCTCATCTCTTCTCCTCTCTCTCTTCTCCTCATCTCTTCTCCTCATCTCTTCTCCTCATGTTCTTCTCTTCATATTTTCTCCTCATCTCTTCTCTTCTTGTTCTTCTCCTCATCTCTTCTAGTTCTTCTCCTCATCTTTTCTTATCTCGTTCTTCTTCTCATCTCTTCTCCTCTCTTCTCCTCATCTCTTCTCCTCTCTCTCTTCTCCTCATCTCTTCTCCTCATCTCTTTTCCTCTTGTTCATCTCCTCATATCTTCTCCTCTCATTCTTCTCCTCAGCTCTTCTCCTCTCAATCTTCTCCTCATCTCTTCGCCTCTTGTTCTTCTCCTCATCTCTTCTCCTCTCATTCTTCTCCTCATCTCTTCTCCTCTCAATCTTCTCCTCATCTCTTCTCCTCTCAATCTTCTCCTCATCTCTTCTCCTCTTGTTCTTCTCATCTTGTTCTTCTCCTCTTCTCTTCTCATATCTTCTCCTCATCTCTTCTCCTCATCTCTTCGCCTCATCTCTTCTCCTCATCTCTTCTCCTCTCATTCATCTCTTCTCCTCTCATTCATCTCATCTCCTCTCTCTCTTCTCCTCATCTCTTCTCCTCATCTCTTCTCCTCATGTTCTTCTCCTCATCTTTTCTCCTCATCTCTTCTCATTCATCTTCTCCTCTTGTTCTTCTCCTCTTGTTCTTCTCATCTCTTCTCCACTCATTCCTCTCCTCATCTCTTCTCCTTATCTCTTCTCCTCTCATTCATCTCTTCTCCTCTCATTCATCTCATCTCCTCTCTCTCTTCTCCTCATCTCTTCTCCTCATCTCTTCTCCTCATGTTCTTCTCCTCATATGTTCTCCTCATCTCTTCTCTTCTTGTTCTTCTCCTCGTCTCTTCTCCACTCGTTCTTCTCCTCATCTCTTCTCCTCTCTCTCTTCTCCTCATCTCTTCTAGTTATTCTCCTCATCTCTTCTTCTCTCATTCTTCTTCTCATCTCTTCTCCTCTCTTCTCCTCATCTCCTCTCTCTCTTCTACTCATTTCTTCTAGTTCTTCTCCTCATCTCTTCTTCTCTCGTTCTTCTTCTCATCTCTTCTCCTCTTGTTCTTCTCCTCTTGTTCTTCTCATCTCTTCTCCACTTGTTCCTCTCCTCATCTCTTCTCCTCATCTCTTCTCCTCTCATTCATCTCTTCTCCTCTCATTCATCTCATCTCCTCATCTCTTCTCCTCATGTTCTTCTCCTCATATTTTCTCCTCATCTCTTCTCTTCTTGTTCTTCTCCTCTCTCTCTTCTACTCATCTCTTCTAGTTATTCTCCTCATTTCTTCTTCTCTCGTTCTTCTTCTCATCTCTTCTCCTCTCTTCTCCTCATCTCTTCTCCTCTCTCTCTTCTCCTCATCTCTTCTCCTCATCTCTTCTCCTCATGTTCTTCTCTTCATATTTTCTCCTCATCTCTTCTCTTCTTGTTCTTCTCCTCATCTCTTCTAGTTCTTCTCCTCATCTTTTCTTATCTCGTTCTTCTTCTCATCTCTTCTCCTCTCTTCTCCTCATCTCTTCTCCTCTCTCTCTTCTCCTCATCTCTTCTCCTCATCTCTTTTCCTCTTATTCATCTCCTCATATCTTCTCCTCTCATTCTTCTCCTCGGCTCTTCTCCTCTCAATCTTCTCCTCATCTCTTCGCCTCTTGTTCTTCCCCTCATCTCTTCTCCTCTCATTCTTCTCCTCATCTCTTCTCCTCTCAATCTTCTCCTCATCTCTTCTCCTCTCAATCTTCTTCTCATCTCTTCTCCTCTTGTTCTTCTCCTCTTGTTCTTCTCATCTCTTCTCCACTTGTTCCTCTCCTCATCTCTTCTCCTCATCTCTTCTCCTCTCATTCATCTCTTCTCCTCTCATTCATCTCATCTCCTCATCTCTTCTCCTCATGTTCTTCTCCTCATATTTTCTCCTCATCTCTTCTCTTCTTGTTCTTCTCCTCTCTCTCTTCTACTCATCTCTTCTAGTTATTCTCCTCATCTCTTCTTCTCTCGTTCTTCTTCTCATCTCTTCTCCTCTCTTCTCCTCATCTCTTCTCCTCTCTCTCTTCTCCTCATCTCTTCTCCTCATCTCTTCTCCTCATGTTCTTCTCTTCATATTTTCTCCTCATCTCTTCTCTTCTTGTTCTTCTCCTCATCTCTTCTAGTTCTTCTCCTCATCTTTTCTTATCTCGTTCTTCTTCTCATCTCTTCTCCTCTCTTCTCCTCATCTCTTCTCCTCTCTCTCTTCTCCTCATCTCTTCTCCTCATCTCTTTTCCTCTTGTTCATCTCCTCATATCTTCTCCTCTCATTCTTCTCCTCAGCTCTTCTCCTCTCAATCTTCTCCTCATCTCTTCGCCTCTTGTTCTTCTCCTCATCTCTTCTCCTCTCATTCTTCTCCTCATCTCTTCTCCTCTCAATCTTCTCCTCATCTCTTCTCCTCTCAATCTTCTCCTCATCTCTTCTCCTCTTGTTCTTCTCATCTTGTTCTTCTCCTCTTCTCTTCTCATATCTTCTCCTCATCTCTTCTCCTCATCTCTTCTCCTCATCTCTTCTCCTCATCTCTTCACCTCATCTCTTCTCCTCATCTCTTCTCCTCTCTTTCATCTCTTCTCCTCTCATTCATCTCATCTCCTCTCTCTCTTCTCCTCATCTCTTCTCCTCATCTCTTCTCCTCATGTTCTTCTCCTCATCTTTTCTCCTCATCTCTTCTCATTCATCTTCTCCTCTTGTTCTTCTCCTCTTGTTCTTCTCATCTCTTCTCCACTCATTCCTCTCCTCATCTCTTCTCCTCATCTCTTCTCCTCTCATTCATCTCTTCTCCTCTCATTCATCTCATCTCCTCTCTCTCTTCTCCTCATCTCTTCTCTTCTCCTCATGTTTTTCTCCTCATATGTTCTCCTAATCTCTTCTCTTCTTGTTTCTTCTCCTCATCACCGTTCTTCTCCTCATCTCGTTCTTCTCCTCTCTCTTCTCCTCATCTCTTCTAGTTCTCCTCATCTCTTCTCTTTAGTTATTCT